>NW_021319040.1:51027-64274 GCF_001605985.2 Dendrobium catenatum
CCTTTTAGCGGCTAGGCTGCTGAATCTCTACCCACAAGCATCGGGTACCCTATCGATCAGCGCTCATCAGGCTAATACTTCAACCCCCCCCCCCCCCCCCCCCCCCCCCCCCCCCCCCTTCCCCCCTCCCCCCCCCTGAAGAGCGAACTTCTTGCATCCGTAAAAGGATCGCTATTCTGCCAGAAGAATGGGCGAAATCGCTTTCACTGATCTGCGACCTTACCACTCTCATTTGCGCATCTGTGCTGGCATTTCGTCCTCTGGTCCCTGCTACTCGCTCGTCAAGCTAACTCAAACATACACACCCTCAGCTCGCCCCGCAATGCACTCCTCGCTCGCCCTCCCGACTATCACTATCCCAAAAAGACACACAAAATGCACTTGACCCAAGAGGGCCCTAAGGGTCCAAATGTGTTTATGACCCAAATATCTCAGGCCATCCAACCCACTTCCTGGGACTGGAAGAATATCATTCTTTATCGATTTCAACCTTTGGAGCCCAAACTGCGGACCCTGGCAACTGGTTACCAAGTTCAACCCAGGTTACCACAACAGGCCCTTAGGGCTCAACAAATAGGGATTTTGCGTCAATTTGACCTCCCCAGACCTAGAACCACCCTCAATGGGCCTCCTTCAATGATTTTTTTTTTTTTTCAAACCTTCCACCAGCCCAATCACCATATACAAACCCACACCTGCCATACAAACGGCCAGGGTCAAATCCTAGTTGACTGCAGTCAACATGGTTTGCTAATGAGACCCTTTGTTTCCAATAATGAACCATTCAACTTTGAGTTACCACGTCAATCATAAATTGACATATAAAGAAATTTCCCAATTCTACGATTTCTGCAACTAGAAGTACATAATAAGGTTAAATTATAGTCACTGAATGCACATCATCACCTAAAACTTAGCTTCCCTACAATATCATCCGTCCTAATCCCTTTTGAAATCATTTCTATTATGGTGCCCCAGCCCCAAAGCTTGAATAATTCCCAAACATATTTTGAGATTCAAACCAACTTGAATGATTGACCAAGTTCACTCCAATATTCATAGGTCAAAGCCACTTTTCAATAGGCATTTGGCTCCCAGCTCCTCTAAGCTCCTCACTTTGACTTTTCTAACCCTTGATTCAATCATCCCAAATAAACTAACTACAAATGTATCATTACCTACGTTTCATTACAGTAATTTACTGAATCCTTTATACGCCCCCTCAAAATCACACATTCAACAACTTTGACCTGTGGATTTGTACTGGATGGTCAAACCAACAGGTAAAAGTTAGACAACTAGCCCTAAAATCCCTCCTTGAATAGGTCATAACTCTATTTAATTCAAGAGATACGTAGTGGTAAAGATAGGTTGGAAGCCTCCCATTGGCTGCTCCTACTCCCTCCTATGCCACTATCAGCAACCATCACCTTACGAACTTGACCATGTACTGACCGTCAAATTGGTCAAAATCTCAAGATCCCTGCCCTTAAACCCTATTTTTCTCTGTGTTCAAAGCCCTATTTCCTCCCTATTATCACATTCTCCTTAAAAATAAAAAAAAAAAAAAAATAGAAAATATAAAAAAAAATATTAAAAAAAAAAAAACAAAAAAAAACAAAATTAATAATTAAAAAAAGCCTCCTTTGCTTTTTATCCTCCAACGTAATCTTGTTAGCTGCCTCCAAAGAGTTATTGGCTTAGGCTATGTACAAAATGTCCCTCCCACTCATCCAAAGCTCCCAAATAGGAGTGAGGCAACTGAAGCTCGCAATTGCTTCTACAAACATACACCTATCAAAATTCATATTTATATGATCTAATTAATAAAAACTCACTTAATCTATTTACTTCTTCCTTCTCTGGCCTACTCGTGCCTGGTGTGAATCCTGCCTTCGCCCCGCTACGACACATCATGCCTCCCGAGCCCTAGGCAGGTCACCCTTGCTGGGCTCCCGCAAACTTTTCAATACGGAGGGTTCCCAAAAGAACAGCATGAAAATAAAAAGCCAACTACTGAACCTGAAAATAAATTAAAATAAAATCAAAACCAAGCCCAAACTTTCGCCTTTGTAAAAAGAGTAAGGAAGGAATATGCATACCGAAAATACGCAAACAACTACTTACTCCTTGCTACGAACTGCCTATAGAAATTCCAGAACACTCCCCCCACCACGAGGCTGCGCGAGCCAAAAGAAACGGCTCTGCCCCAATTGGACCGAGGAGAGTGAGGTTCGCTCATCCTATCTAGGGTCGCCGAGCCCATGAAGGACCGAGTTGCAAGAGCTCAACCGAAGACAAACCAAAACGAATAGAAACGAAGGGACGGCTCGCTCCTCTTACATACCAGGGTCGGGCTAGTCGTCTCAACTTTACTAGTCAGAGCTTACACAATTTCTAGATAAGGCACGTAGGTGCAATCCCATTGAAACCACTTTTGCAGATTGGCACTGGCGAAACTACCCCGACACATGCTTAGCGAACCTTCCTTCCGACCTTCCTGATACCGACCTGACCATCCGCACTAGCTAGCCTGCGATCTGGCTGACCAAAGCCCCACTCTTCGTCGCGAAAGAGCTTCGCCACGCCTTTTTACTTCTTTGAAAAGCCGCAGATCAGTGGCCCTCGATAGTCTTGAAATGATGGAAAAGGTATTATTAGTATAGAAGCAAACACTATATTACTTCAAGGTGAGTCCGCGGAAGCAGAGCAAGCTAGCGGCAGCTACATTCGTTAGGTGTGATTTCTTGGTCTTGTACTATCGGACCGGTAGAGCTAGAGTAGCTGTTCTTCTTTGGATATAGGCCGCATAGATAGTCTAGAAGCGAAAGAAGTGAGATACTTTGAAAGAAACAGCGACTTCTAGACTTCCCAATGGTACCATCTTAAAAGATGTTATCAGACTCTTTAGATAGAAGAGCAAGGAGATAGGGCCTTAGATTTTGTTTGCTGAAGCGGAGGCGAAGCCCCAAAAGAAAATTCAATGAAATTACTCTATTTCTAGTTGCAGCTTGGGTGCGAAGCTCATTGTTAGTGACCACTCCCAATATACCAAGTCTTAGAAAGTACAAGAAGTCACTGTTTCTATTTGCACGCTAAACTGAGTCTTTCTTTACTTCAATACAAAAATGAGACTAGTTCATCAGTGAGCAGCTAGTGTTCTCCATTTTCTGCAGATTTATTGACAAAGAGCCGCATACCTATCTTGGCATTGGATGACTCCTCTTCCTCCATATTCTCGTCTGCCTAGGAAGCCTATCTTGAAAATAGTTGCCAAACATGCAATTTGCGTGGGTTGATCGACCAAGCACCAAATAGCGATACCAACTCGGCGTTACTCTCCCCATCCTTATTTACTAACGCCAAGGGAATGATGTCTTTTGCTAATCGGCCTTAAAGTGATGAGCATTTCGACAAGAGGTAAGGTCCATATCCATCTGAGATGATAATGCATAGACATGCAAGTTGTGAGATAGGCCAACCAACCTTACTATATCGGGTCACCACCCTGATAGAACTTCAATTGAAAAGAATCGATGTAAATCCCCAAAGCCCGTCAGCAAGACGATAATCCCTGGATTATCCCAAAGTTTCACTCATAGAATGTGTACCTCTTCTCTCTTGACCACCTGGATAGTCAATGCCAGCAAATCTTCTATACTGCCCAAAAGGTGATTGCCGCTTCATCTTATCTTCCGCCCAATATTTGCCATGCTTCGCTTCCGCCATGAAAGATTCCAGTACCATTGTAACGCCCCTCCTTATATTCTCCAAATAGCGCTACTCAGTCGTAGTATGTCTATCTTTCTTCTCTGCTGGATCACTGCGAGAACTTTGCAAATTACTTGGCAATTGCATTATGCCTCAGAGGGGCCTATGCCATCCATATGTGTCCACCCTTTAACCTCTCAACGCCTCTCTTCTCAGACTCCCCCCGAGCGGCCTTATGTGAGGCTTCGCCGAAACTAACAAACAAGCAAAGCTACTTTCTTCCAAGCTAGAAATAAGAGATGCGATAAAGGCGCATCTAGGGCAAGGATGATTTTGAAGGTAAGTTGACCTATACTATCGGTCGAGCCTAAAAAAAAGAGGCTTATGAAAGCTAAGCACTTTGTGCTAAGCCCGAAAGATAACGAATTATCGATACATCTTCCTATTGGCCTCACTAGCACCCCAGTCTTCCATAAGCTCTTTATTACCCTTATATCCCTCCCCTACTTTTTAGACCAACAATATACTAAAAAGCGGTCTTCAAGTGAACCACACCGAATTCAGTTCTTCGATCCATCCAGGAAGTCATGAGCATCGTAGTCCCAGATCCGGCTACTCACGCCCCGTCATGAGCGTGTGGCCCATTAGAACAAGATCGAGTCCTACCATGCTCAATGACTAGCCCCTGAACACGTATCTTATCGTCGAATTTCAACAGCCTTATTTCCTTTGAACTCCATAAGTCAACAATGACCCCAAGACTATGCAAAGAAGTCTAGCGACTTATGGAAGGACGGTTACCGCAAATAGCCGCCTAAAAGACAGGCTACTCACCGCCCCAAGTAAGTTACCCCAGCACGGTTTACACTAAGATTTGTAGAGAATCTCTCAACCGCAATCGGAATACATACCTTTCCAGGGACCCATCGACATGTGCTTTTGGTCCTAAGATGTGCCCCGATATACCATATAGCCGAGCTTCATAATCGTCCTGCCTCAATCGCCCCCCTCAAGATTAGCCCTGCCCAATGAAAGCGTCCTAGAGGACCCCCAAAGGCTAATCAACTGATACCCCTACCATGAAATGCCTTTGCCGCCAATACTCCCACCATAGCCTTATGAAGACCAAGTAAATTGCCAAAAACACTCCTTTCAGAGTATTAACTTCTTGAACAGTACAGATAGGCTTCGGCCCACTCTTACGCGCCAACGCTGAACCTTTAGATCTTCTAATATTCTTTTAAAACCTTTTTATGCGGCGCCCTCAAGCCCAGAATTGAGGACCAATACGAATACCAATCGCGGCTGAATCTATAAGGAGCTGATCCTTCGCCGATAATGTGATAACATTTATCTTCGTAGCCTATTGCGGTCTTACCTATAAAAAATGATGCATTGCTCCCGAGTGCTGCGCCGCAACGTAGCCCGACCGAAAATCCGCCGTTATTCATTCAAAACGGTAGCATATGGCTTCCTAGTAGAAGTCGAGCGTTTGATTCCCCCCCACTTCCTATGTTCATAGTGTGGTTGTGCGAGCCCTGCGACCTATCGCGGTAACACCGAAGCCTATTCTCCATCTCGCAACCTTGGTCAACTGTCGACCAACACCAGAATCCAATCCTAGAAGCTTAGGGGTTTGCATTTGTTACTTAGCGAGTTTAGAGCAGGCCGTGTACGCATGCGCATACACTACTAGTGTGACTGTCACTGCTACTCACGATAGACTCTCCTACGAGGCTATTTCATATACCTCCATTTGTCCATGCCAGAAACCGTATGAATTATGGCTTTATCAGGGAAGTACTTGGTTCGTCCCGCGAGCCCGGGAATGATATCAATTAATTCCATGCCGCCTTTAATAATAAACGTCCACGCAAAAGATGCCGTATTTGCAACCGAAAAGCGGCAGCGCCACTTATGCGCGTTGGGTCGGTACTGGTATCCAACAGAACCCTAGTGTTACCCGCCACAATCTTTGTGGTTGCCGTAGGAGACACTTAGGATGGAAGCCTCTAGACCTGAGGTGGGTAATGAGCGCTTTTAGCCGCGTCCGTTGGACTGCACGGCTTCGATTTCTAATAATTTGCGGACCAGAAAGGGAAAGGGCCTTATCTTCTATGCTTTCGATCATATAAAAGGCCTGCTACAGGAACACTAGGTCCATATTTTAACCGGCAACGATTCAATGCAGTAGCCTCAATGCTGTCCCTGGCCCCGGGCCCCGCTCTATATATGGCGGATGTTGCACCCGAGCTTGTGTGCCTGTCATCTGAATACAGCCACTGCCCGTTTCTTATCGCAGATACTCACAGAAGCCTTAAACCTCCAATCCCTACATATGTCAGCAAAGTTCACTAGAACAATAATAGTCCTCCTCCTTTTACGAAAGGAACTCTCACTAGTTCGGCTACAAATTATTCGTCTTGCCGGGGATAGCTTCGCACGAAGCAAAAAAATAAGCTATCATCCCATTATTGTTCCAGTGTGGTTGGGCCCGCCGGCAGCGTGCACACCCGGGAAACGAGTTCTAAAGACTGTGAGTGCCGCCCCATATTTTCCTTCGGCGAGCGGTATTTTATCGCCCTGGCGGTTGGCATCGGCGTTAACCACCATCAAGATCAATGGTGATCTCAGCTGGCTGAGCTGTCCTTTAGAAGTCGTCATCTTCATTCGCCACACTGTGGGGCAACCTGGCAATTCGGAGAATTCGCCCCTAAGCCTGCCTTCTTGCCGATAAGCTGGCGAGAGCTCGACTATACAGCCGGTCCCTCTCTCCTCTTTGAACCAGAAATATTATACACGAACTTGCGCGGGAGCCTGCGCCTGTCCCTTAGGGACGCAATGGGTCGCACTCACGCTTTCATAGTGGACTCTGTAGTAGTCTCGGTCTCGGTATACTACCGTCATCGGGTGCCGTTTCATTATCGAAACGCCGCTTCTAGATAGTCGTGTCTTGCGTATCCCTAAAGGGAAACAGACCTGTGTGCCATATTAATGGCTATCCATAGTGGCCATTTGCACCTTATCCTCTCCAGTGTTCTGCAGTATTGATTCAGGAAGACTTATTCTGCGTACACTGTTACGTAAGATGGGGTACTTCTAAGTAACGGGTTCTTACATCCTTTGTCAAAATTCAACTTACTCATTCACCAAGCTTGCGCCTATTTACTTTGTATAAACTTCCTATATTACATCTAGTGAATTTCTATGTATAATGGAATAAAACTAGCCAGATTCTATATCATACACTGACTAATGCGTCGTATGCTACGGGGCGCCGGTACGTCATGTGACCTTGTATTCTAGTTATCCTGATGTCGCTAATACCTCCTCTTATTTCCTTCCACTCCGAGTGCGCTTGGTGCTTTGGGTGGTGTGAGACCGAGCGAAGTTAAAATTCATTTTAAATCGTAACTCTCGTTGATTGATCATCGAGAGTAAATCGTAATAGATCGAACGGCTGAGAGAGGCTTTGTGGGAACAGTATAACATGCCGCTGGATAGAGACGCTCCTGCAGTAGCTTTGGGACCGTGAACTCATATTACCTTTTAAGGTAGCTGCGGTAGCGCTCGATTGGTCGACATCACGGTATCGAGATCGAGAAACGTACATCACCGGGAGTGGACATATGTCTGTCGCCTAGCAAAACAACACTTATGTTGCCTCGTCTCACTCCGATTACTGAATCATAACAGATCATGCTTTGTCACACATGAATCCAAAGACGTAAGAAGCGCCTTACGTGAACAGAGAGATTCGTGGGGGAAGATCTGCATTCTAACACCTCGACTCCGTATACATGTCATTCTCATTACGAGAGTACCATAAACACAGGCCGCTCCCATCCAATGGGATTCACCGTAAACTCTTCACTATGAGACTAAACGGTCGAAGGGTATCCTCTAGCTGTTGAGGAATCGGAATACGAGGCCAGATGACTCATGTCCTGATATATTCGTCTGTTAGGCGGATGACATAGCGGTGGATTGGTCCTCTTAGATGTATTATATTCTCCTCTCCAGGTCTCAGATATGCAGTGGTCGAAGCTAAGAGGTGGCACAAATCACTACCTCATTCGCCATCGAGATCGTGATCAGCCAGTACCTACACATGGCGCCTGAGTGGGCCAGGGCCAACAATAGTGTGTACTCTTGGGTTTGCTGTGGGAAATGCAAAGATATCGATTCACCTACAATGAGCCATATGGTACTATGCCCTGCGCTTCCCACCATTCCCTTACCAGGGATTAGATGGGGATCTAACGCCCATACTTAGAAGCACCCTCTCAACCCATAACTTGACACGCCGCGTTTTTCGGATCGAGCGCTTACAAGCCTTGCCGACAAGATCAGTATGGCAGGGGGTGGCTCTGGTCCGAGCGATGCATAACTCTGCCCTCTGCTTCCGGGACCCCTCTTTGCCAACACCTTTTTGTAAGTTACTGTGTGTTCGAAAACCGTACATGTTCGTCAGCCCTGCGCTTGGACCTAACGACGTGTCGCGAGCGCTCGGAAGAGTGACTTGCGTGCCAAGTCACGCGCAACTACAAAAGGAACTTATCTTGCTCTATAGGAGGTGCTAGGTCGGTATCAGAAGATGGGGTGAAGTGTGGTAGTATTTGAGAAGGTTAGAGGTTATTAATCAGTGCATTAAGGCCCGCTACTCCTCGCTCCACCTATTATCCAAAACGCCCCCTCACACAGGTGCAGACCGCGACTGTTAACACCGCGCTCACATAGTACTGGACTGAACTCTACATAGCCGCTTGGATTCGCCTTGGAGAGAATATTGTCGCGCGCAAGGGATGCGGGACACCTTTGACAGCCTCCAGAAGGACTGCACTTGTAGTCATGACCAGACCAGTAAATCGCCCTACATCATATTGGAGCGGCACGCCCATGCCTATTGCCTAACGATTGGCTGCCCATCTGGCTGGGCCTCTATTTAGCCTGTTGTTTTGAGGTTGGTGTGTTCATGGTCTGTCATATTGGGTTCGTTTGCACTATGAGTGGGGATCTAGCTTGCGGGGTTGGGAAAATTCACACACTGCTGCGGGCCATTGCAAGAATCTCAGCCGCAGCGCATCTTAACCGCTATATGTACTCAGAAGCTTCATCTGGAGCCTCTACGATGGCACAAGGGATACAAACCTTTATGAGAGGAAATAATCCATATTGCCCTATATGGCGCTCTTTACTGCACGAATTACTCTCACTCATTTTAAGTGGCTAAGGTGGATGGCGGGGTTGACCATGAAAATAGTGCCCTGGCGTAATAGAATCTTTCGGTTCGGGAGATTGTGACCACTTGTGATATGCCTGTCTTCATACAGACTGTGGGTGCTGAACGATGTGTATAGAAAGAAAAGTTCGGGACCTCAGTGAGGAAGAACAGATACCCTCCTATATGGGAGGCGCTAAAAGATTCTCGCTCTCTCTGTAAGCCACACAGAGGTACATGACTCTCCTGCGAGTGAATTATTCATGCAAGTTTCTAATTATGGCCCGATTGTCAGGAAGGAGGTGAATTCTGGGCTGTCCGTGTTGACAATACAGTGCTATGAATGCCTGGAGGCACAACCTATAGCCCTACGGCTCAGTGTTTCTTCGTTAAAAGCATGGTGCTGTTCGAATTACTAAATTTCGTCTAGTTGGCGAATAGGCCTATTTAGCGTTATATTGCAGCCCATTCACCGAGTGGCTCATTCTGGCCTCACACCACCGCATTGCGTTTTATGTGCGGAAAGCCTGCCCCTGAGCAAGGGGTTGTGGTGTAAGTTAGACTGCTGGGAAGGTTCTGCGTACTGCTCATATATTCTTGAGCCTGCTAGTAAAGTCTTCTAAGGCATTTTCAATGAAAAATGCCGGTTTTCTTAAGTTGTTACGCTCTCTGCAAGATATCCATTTCCCAATCCTTATCCGAAACGTATTACCCCGATGGCTTTAGCATTGCTGGTGCCTTTAATAAGTATCTGCCCTGCGGAAGCCGCATGACGGCAGAAGTGTCTCTCGCCTCGGTTAACAGAGGGATTAGCAGATAAATCCGGACTTCTTACTGCAGGTGATATGTACGCAAGCCGCTTAGGCACATATGCGTTCTCGGTGCGAAAGTCAATTTTTCTGACTACTACTCAAACTACATACGATTGCCCACATATTGAAAGGCTTCGCACCCGGATTATGACATCCAGGCTGGTAGCCTAGGCGATAGCCCTGCCTAGCTATGAAGATTAGCCCTATATGGCCAACCAGTACTTGAGATATGGCCCCAAGGCGGTCGCCGATCAAGTGAGATGCTTACCCTGCTTTGTAACAATCCAAATGTAAAATATGGTATCAGAGCAGGCTCAGGAGTAAATCCCATAAGTGAAGGCGTAAGCATTAGCATTCCGTATGTCATGGACATTCCTCATTGCCAGTTTTCCCAAATGCCCAACAAATGCAGCAACCTTTCTGCACTCGTCTTGCAAATCTGGTATGTTTACGCATCTATTAATCTTCTGAGAAACCTTTATCCTTTTATTTACTCTTTACCGCGAAAAAGACGACAACATATAGCCGCACCGCCCAGTTACTACTGTGAGTGCTAGGGAGGAGAGGCAATATTTGCCCTATAACTGAGCCTTAAGAAGCTTGACTCCATAAGATAATATCTGTAGCGTGAAGTCGGATCGTGACTTGGTATGCCAGACGGATCCCCAATCGTTCGAAATCATTCCCCAGAGCTCCTTCGACCTCCCAGGGTCTCCCTTCGAGTTCCCAGATCGATCCCTTCATCCGTTCGAGCAAGCGCCCGTGAAAGTTTTTGGCATCCCGCTCGAAGTCGCACCTCCAGCCGTCCTCCGGTCCCGACGTCTAAAGGAGATCAGTTCGCCATTGTCCCCTGAAGCTTCCCGATAGAGAAGCTCATCCGTTGAGATAGTCTCTGCGGTAATCTCTTCATCCCGAGCTCCCTAGCTAGGTAGTCCGGTCAAGTGTGAAGGAAACCTTCACCCCAACGGATTTCCACCGTTGGATTGAAGGTTTCCATTGTCCTAATCCTCCCTGTGAAATTTCATCAGAGTTCGCCGGCGGGATTGTCTGGATCAAGGCCGGAGAAGCCTCACGGTCTCGGATATGTGCGGGAGGTTGAAGACATAATCTCAGCCGTTGATTCCGATCAACGGCTCGGATTAGATCCCGCGGTATCAGAGCGTGTTTAATCCCAGCCGTCCGATCCTCCATCCGACGGCTGTGGTTAATCAGACAGTCAACGGTCAGCACCAATCATTGCCCCGCCAATCGGTGCGCCGCGTGTAAAGGGAGGCTGACTGTGTAATGGCCGAATTAATAATTCCAGAAATTCATGGGAACTTCAAAAAATCATAACTCCCTCTACACTTTTCCAAATTAGGTGTTCTTAGGCTCATTGGAAAGGTCTCAGGGAGAACTACAAAAGCCCTATGGTTCCAGGCTCTAGTTAGGTCAGTGTTAGGTTTAATTTCAGTTTGAGAATTTTATCAGTTTCTTTAATTATTCTTTAAATACAAGTCCGCCAGGCCTGGAATTTTGGGAGATTGAAATTGAACATGTCTTTGACATGTCCAAATTTTATCTCCCCATTTTAAGATGTTCAGGGGAACTTTCCCCAAATTTTGAGTTCAAGGGTCATGGTTTGACCCTTATATTCAAAATGGGGTATAGACCTATCCAGAGGAATTTAGGGTGTGATTCTTTCTGTGATGATGATGTGTAGGATAAGGAATGTAGATCCACTGATTTTTCCCCAATCCAAGCTTAGGATAGATCCCTATAGTGATTTGAAGGTGACTTAGAGCTCACCTTGGGTGGTTTAGTTAACCACCTTAGAGTACTCCATTTGAGCTCAAATTTGGTGGGTTTAGTCCTTAGGGTCAAATGATCCTATGGTCCAAATTTCATCAAATTTGGAGTTCATTTGGTTCCCCAAGTAGGAGCCTCAAAAATCCTTCTTAGAAATGGCCAATTAACCCAAATCAATTGATAATGAACTACATTTAACTCATAAAATCTATTAAAATGTTTATAATTGTACCTAATTAATCCCCTAATCAATGATAACTGAAACACTCTTAAATTGACTTCTAAATTTGTCTTAATTTATTCTTTAGGTAAAATCAAAGGTTAATCAGTTTTAATTAATTCAAAAAAAAATCATTAAAAATCCCAAAAGGTTTTTAAACACTTGATGATCTGTCCTTAGGTCATTTATGACCTTTAGAACTGATCTCAAGGAGTTTGAGACTCATTTGGGTTCAAACCCTTAAGTAGCCCCATAGTTGTAATAATTTGGTAATTCCTACAAATACATCAAACTTCCAAAATTCACTATTAATTATAGAAAAATTCAAACTAATCAAACTCAATGGTTAATAACTTCAATTAGAATCTATTATTCTCTAAAAATATTAAACCTCCATAATTTGGTCAAAATCAAGGAGTCAACATTTTAGGTAACCTTAGGTCAAAACGGGTAAAAACTTCTAAAATTCATAACTTTTAATAGAAAATTCCAAATTGAATGTACTACCTTTCTAACAACTCATAATTAGGTCTAGTATTTATTAAAAATCTGAAACCCTTAAGATCAACTCTAATTCTAAAAGTCAAGTTTTGCTCCCTTAGTTAGTATACCCAGATAACTCTAAGGATCTCAAGTTTTCTCTAAACTCCAAAATTTTTTTAATAGGTTAATAAAATCCTTAACAGACCCTTTAAAATCAGTAAACAATCTTTTTTATATTAATCAATTTCTTAATTACAATAAATTTGAAGTAACTTAATCAACCCTGATTGCTATTGGGTAACCCAGGCCTACGAGGCTACCAATTTAGCCCTAAGAAAGGTGAAATAAACTTCACGGCCTCGGTGTGAAACAAAGGTAGTAATTAATTAACTTTTAAAATATATTTAATTAAAATTTCTAATCCACTAATACTTAAAGTAAAACCTAAATCTCGCTTTTAAGCTTCAACAAACTCAGAATCTTAGACAATCTTGATTAATCACCTAACTTAGGATCTACCCCTGCCAAACGACCTTCTACACACACTTCAGATGATGTGCTAGGACAACCAACTCTAGATCTAGGTTAGGCCGGTGTTTATTTTAATGCTGTGTGCCAGATTTTTTGTAGTTTTCACTGCATGTTGTGGATGAAATTGCTTTGATGTGTCTGCTTACTTTTTCTGCACTCTGTGGATGAATTGATGTGTTTGGCAATTAGATTACCCTTAGGTTAGGTACGATCTGGATGTTCACACAGTTCTCTGCAGGTGGCCACGCTCATGCAGGGCAATTAAAATGGTGCTAAATTCATAAAAATTCATAACTGTTATAAATTCTTTGCACATGTGCTTCAGCTGCTAAAGCCCCCAAATAAAAGTAGCGTGGCCAGTGTGTTTACTTTTTTTTTGCATATATATAACTTCTTGGGAATAACCTTTTATATATATATATTAACTGCTTAGGATAACCCTGTAGGTGAGTCTAGATTTTTATTTTTTTGATATAAATGT
>NW_021319040.1:64374-68048 GCF_001605985.2 Dendrobium catenatum
TCTCATGTCCATAAGTTATCCCCTAATAAGGAAACTTTTGTTGATGTGATTAAAACAAAAGAAGAAAGCTGTCAAGTCTATAAAGAATCCCCCGACTCTCCAGTCATACACTGGAAGCGGCGGTCCCAACTTGGAGAAGATCATGAGTTAGAAGAAGATGATAATTATTATGATGATGATAAAGAAGTGGAAGAGGGTATTGGTCCCATGGACGTTGAAGTTGTCCGGTTGGTTGATGATATACCTGATCGAGCTAATCAGCGGCATACTCGTAGAAGTGCAGTGTTGAATTTGCAAAATGAAGAACAATTATGAGATGACCAAGAACAAGTAGCATCTGTTAATAGAATTCCACAATCAGAGGAAGCTGAGAAGATAGAAGCTGAAGAAGTTCTAAAGAAGTTACAATTGGAAATACAATCTATGAAACAAAGAAAAGATCTAAAAATATATCATTTAAATACTCGTCTTGATGAAAGGAGTAATATGATGAAACTGTTGTTTGGACAACTGGGCATGTTGGCTACAACTAACCAACCACCTGTAGCAAATACTCAAGGAAATGTTCAAATTACTCCTGATGTAGTGCTCACTCCTGACAAAAAATTTGAGGAGTTAGAGGAGCCAATACTGGTTACCCCTAAAGAAGGTGAAATGGTCAGCAAAACTCAAATTGAAAACCTTATTAATCAAAAAGTGAAAGCAGTTATTGCTTCTGAAGCTGCTGAAGCTTTGGTTGGGAAAGGTCGTCCGTATCCGGTGGAATATGACCAAGAAAAGGATCCAAAGGGGTACATAGTGCCAAAATTCAATTTATTTGATGGTACTACAAATCCTTGTCAACATTTGGCACAATTTAAAGCTACATGTGGAAATACAGGAGGCAATGATGCTCTATTACTACGCCAATTTGTTAGTAGTTTAACAGGTACAGCTTTTGAATGGTATGCTGAGTTACCCAACGATTCAGTGAGAATATTCGCCGAATTAGAGACGATGTTCATCAAAAGATTTGCCAGTGCAACAAAGAAGGTAACTATCGCTGATCTCGCTCTTGAGAAAAGAAAAAGAGAGGAATCAGTCACCAAGTACATTACCAGGTGGAGAAATCTCAGCATGAAATGCGAGCAACAACACACTAAGAAACACGCTGTTGAGTTATTACTGGGAAACATAGATGATTATATGGCTCCATATTTGGCGATGGCTACAATCAATACATTTCAGGAGTTACTTGATCGTGTTGCCAAATTTGAAAGGTTACACAGGCCTAGAAGTGCTGGTTTCAACTACAACAAAAATCCACCAGAGAAAGGAAAATAAATCAAGATATATGATCCAAAAAGGGATGAAGTAAATGCTACATTCCCGTCTTCCTTCGAAAAGAAATAAAAAGAAGATTCAATGAATCCATCGAAGATATTGAAACAAATGAGAGAAAGGCAAAAGCCTCCTACCTTGCAGGAGAAAATCAATAAGACATATTCTTTCAAAAAAGAATGTACGGGAAAGATTTTTAGGCAAGCTCTAAAAATCGGTCTTTAATTGTCAGAATCTCATCGACCAGAACAGGCTGGCATGACAGATGATCCGAATTATTGTCCATATCATAGGATCATAAGTCACCCAATCGAAGATTGTTTCATATTCAAAGATTGGGTTGAAAGAAATTATCAGAATGGTGAACTTACACTTTCTAATAGTGTTCTTGTCAATCTTAAGAGGGAGAAAACCAATGTTATCTCCTATACACCCTACCAAAGCACTGAGAATGAGAAAGGGAAAGCACCCCAGGAAGATGAAGGTGGTTGGGAGACCTTTATTTCAAAGAAAACTAAGCAAATGATGAATGTCCTACTGGCTATTGAAGGCATTCGTCAAAAAAGTGCATTAGAATTAGATGTTGATCCAAAACTTCTTTCTTCGAAAAACCCAGTGACAGGAGGGCCTAGTTCGAGTAAAAAGAAACCTTCAAAATATTTCAAAGACCAAAAGGATAAGCGTAAGCCTGGATCAAAATCTCAGAAAAGAAAGAAGAAGAAATTAACAAGGCAGAACTCTGTAATACAAAAATACATCGACTCCATCGATGAATATCAGCAACCTCTAAGGCGTCCTGTCAAGTTAGAGGAATATATGGCTGATTTGTTTCTTGACTCGGAGTCAGAAAAGGAAGAGAGTATTCCAATTGAGACTTGCCGAGTCATAAATCAACGAGGTGGAAGGGCTGCAAGAGGACGCAATGCACCTCTTGCTATCTATAAAGCTGACACGAAAATGCCTTCTAAGGAAGTACATCGTACACCAGCACCTTTCATCGTCTCAGATGAAGACTTATATTTTCCCGATGAAGAAAGTGATCATAAGGGAAAGAACATGCCTAAAGAAAAATGTCCAAAACTCAGTAGCGGTTCAGACTCTGAGGAAGTTGATGATTTGAAAATCTCAAAGAATTCTCAAGCTGAAGCTAGATCATCTTCAGAGGTGACGCAAATACAGCTGAGAAGTGGAAAGCAGGTTCTCCCACCTCAAAAGAACATAAAGGATAAGGAGAAGAATATTTAGCTCAATGAGGCAATTATTCCACAAGAGCCTCATAAACTCAAGGTGGCAAGTGCAAATGTGGATTATAACATATTATCCCATCTCCGTAAACTACCTGCACTGCTGAGTGTCTACGATGCCCTTCTGATGTCTAAAAATCTTCGGGAAACACTCATTAAAGCTTTGCAAAATCCTGAGCAATATGAGGCATTCTTTGCTGAGCAAAATTTGAAAGAAGCTTTATATACACAGAATACTGCTATAATCACTTTTTGTGATAGTGATATGCTCCTGGGAACTGTAGATCATAGTCGACCATTATATGTTACAGCGGAGAGTAACAATATTGAAATAAATAGAATTTTGATTGATCTAGGTTCTTCTGTTAATCTAATGAGTCTCAAAACGCTCAAAGGATTGGCCCTGGATGTACAATATTTGAACAAAAGCACAGTGTTTCTGCAAGGATTTAACGAACAAGGACAAAGAACCCTGGGATCTTTAGTCTTGCCTTTGAACTTTGTTGAACTTAATACAGAGGCAATATTTCATATTATTGATGCTAACACATCATACAAAGCACTTCTTGGAAGACCATGGCTCCACGAGTATGGTATAGTGCCTTCAACACTTCATCAATGTATGGAATACATTCGAGATAATGAAGAATATCGCATTGATGGTGATGAACAACCATTCTTGGTGCACGAAGTCAAAATCTACGATGATGCCAAATACTTTATAGCTTAAAAGCCAAAAGGCAATGCTCTTCCGAAAATTCAGTCTCTTACACTGGACAAGAAAAAGTTAAAAGATAAAAACAAGAATCAATCGAAACAAATTTGTTCAGTGCCTCATCTCGGTAGTGATTCGAAGAGGATGATATCTCTACAACTTTTAAACCCTAGATCATAGGGAAAAGAAAGAATGAACTATCAACTGTCCCTTTTGATTACGAAGCTAATCACACAAACAAGGTACGGTGTTAAAGTAAACCGACAATCGAAGGAGAAGAAGAATTTGTGTATCAGCCCAAGGGTACTATAGAATCTCAGGAAGAAGGGGACCCAGTTCCCAGTTCCATATCTAAGAAATTGCAAAAAGTATTAATTTCAATGATAAGGGTGTCT
>NW_021319040.1:68148-74097 GCF_001605985.2 Dendrobium catenatum
TGTATTTGACGAGGTAGTCAATGTTTTGGAATGTGCCACCGGCATGGGCACTATTTTGATGATATCTGTAGATATTTGTTCTTCAGACCCCCTTATCATTGAAATTGATACTTTTTGCAATTTCTTAGATATAAAACTGGGTCCTGGGTCCCCTTCCTCTTGAGATTTTGTAGTACCCTTGGGCTGATACACAAATTCTTCTTCTCCTTCGATGGTCAGTTTACTTGAACACCGTACCTTGTTTTTGTGATTAGCTTTGTAATCAAAAGGGACAGTTGATAGTTCATTCTTTCTTTTTCCTATGATCAAGGGTTTAAAAGTTGTAGAGATATCATCCTCTTTGGACTCACTACCGAGATGAGGCACTGAGCAAATTTGTTTTGATTGATTCTTGTTTTTATCTTTTAACTTTTTCTTGTCCAGTGTAAGAGACTAAATTTTTGGAAGCTCATTGCCTTTTGGCTTTTGAGTTATAAAGTACTTGGCGTCATCATAAATTTTGACTTCGTGCAACAAGAATGGTTGTTCATCACCATCAGTGTGATGTTCTTCATTATCTCGAATGTATTTCATACATTGATGAAGTGTTGAAGGCTTTATACCATACACGTGGAGCCATGGTCTTCCAAGAAGTGCTTTGTATGATGTGTTGGAATCAATGATATGAAATGTTGCCTCTGTATTAAGTTCCCCAAAGTTCAAAGGCAAAACTAAAGATCTCAGGGTTCTTTGCCCTTGTTCGTTGAATCCTTGTAGAAACACTGTGCTTTTGTTCAAATATTGTACATCCAGGGCCAATCCTTTGAGCATTTTGAGACTCATTAGATTAACATAAGAACCTGGATCAATCAAAATTATATTTATTTCAATATTGTTACTCTCCGCTGTAACATACAATGGTCGATTATGATCTGTGGTTCCCATGAGCATATCACTATCACAGAAAGTGATTGTAGCAGTATTCTGCATATGTAAAGCTTATTTCAAATTTTGCTCAGCAAAGAATGTCTCATATTTCTCAGGATTTTGTAAAGCTTTAATAAGTGTTTCTCGAAGATTCTTAGACATCAGAAGGGCATCGTAGACACTCAGCAGTGCAGGTAATTTACGAAGATGGGATAATATGTTGTAATCTACATTTACACTAGCAACCTTGGTTTTAGGAAGCTTTTGTGGAATAACGGCTTCATTGAGTTGGATATTTTTCTCCTTATCCTTTGTTTTCTTTTGAGGTGGAGGAACCTGCTTTCCACTTCTTAGTTGGATTTGTGTCACCTCTGAAGATGAACTAGCTTCAGCTTGAGAATTCTTTAAAATTTTTGTATCATCAACTTCCTCAGAGTCTGAGCCGCTTCCGTGTTTTGGACATTTATCTTTAGGCATGTTCTTTCCCTTGTAATCTTTCTCTTCATCGGGAAAATATAATTCTTCATCTGAATCAGTAAAAGGTGTTGTTGTACGATGTACTTCCTTAGAAGGCATTTTCACATCAGCTTTGTAGATAGCAAGAGGTACATTGCATCCTCTTGCAAACCTTCCACCTCGTTGATTTATGACTCGACAAGTCTCAATTGGAATGCTCTCTTCCTTTTCTGACCCCGAGTCAAGAAACAAATTAGTCATATACTCCTCTAACTTGACAGGACGCCTTAGAGGTTGTTGATATTCATCGATGGAGTCGATGTATTTTTGAATTGCAGTGCTCTGCTTTCTTAATCTCTTCTTCTTTTCTTTTTCAGATTTTGATCCAGGCTTACGCTTTCCCTTTTGGTCTTTGAAATGTTTTGAAGGTTTCTTCTTGCTCGAACTGGGCCCTCCTGTCACTGGGTTTTTCGAAGAAAGAAGCTTTGGATCAACTTCCAATTCTAATGCACTCTTACGACGAATGCCTTCAATGACCAGTAAGACATTCATCATTTGTTTAGTTTTCTTTGAGATAAAGGTCTCCCAACCACCTTCATCTCCATAAGGTGCTTTCCTTTTCTCATTCTCTGTGCTTTGATAGGGTGTAAAGGAGATAACATTGGTTTTCTCCCTCTTAGGATTGACAAGAACACTATTAAAAAGTGTAAGTTCACCATTATAATAATTTCTTTCAACCCAATATTTGAATATGAAACAATCTTCGATTGGGTGACTTATGATCCTATGATATGGATAATAATTCAGATCATCTGTCATGCTAGCCTGTTCTGGTCGACGAGATTCTGGCAATTGAAGACCAATTTTTAGAGCTTGCCTAAAAATCTTTCCCGTACATTCTTTTTTGAAAGAATATGTCTTATTGATTTTCTCCTGCAAGGTAGGAGGCTTTTGCCTTTCTCTCGTTTGTTTCAATATCTTCGATGGATTCATTGAATCTTCTTTTTCTTTCTTTTCCAAGGAAGACGGGAATGTAGCATTTACTTCACCCCTTTTTGGATCATAGATCTTGATTTGTTTTCCTTTCCCTGGTGGATTATTGTTGTAGTTGAAACCAGCACTTCTAGGCCTGGGTAGCCTTTCAAATTTGACAACACGATCAAGTAACTCCTGAAATGTATTGATTGTAGCCATCGCCAGATATGGAGCCATATAATCATTTATGTTTCCCAGTAATAACTCAACAGCGTGTTTCTCAGTGAGTTGTTGCTCGCATTTCATGATGATATTTCTCCACCTGGTAATGTACTTGGTGACTGATTCATCTCTTTTCCTTTTCTCAAGAGCGAGATCAGCGATAGTCACCTTCTTTGTTGCACTGGCAAATCTTTTGATGAACATTGTCTCTAATTCGGCGAATGTTCTCACTGAATTGTTGGGTAACTCAGCATACCATTCAAAAGTTGTACCTGTTAAACTACTAACAAATTGGCATAGTAACAGAGCATCATTGCCTCCTGTATTTCCACATGTAGCTTTAAATTGTACCAAATATTGACGAGGATTTGCAGTACCATCAAATAAATTAAATTTTGGCACTATGTACCCCTTTGGATACTTTTCTTGGTCATATTCCACCGGATACGGACGACCTTTCCCAACCAAAGCTTCAGCAGCTTCAGAACCAATAACTGCTTTCACTTTTTGATTGATAAGATTTTCAATTTGAGCTTTGCTGACCATTTCACCTTCTTTAGGGGTAATCAGTATTGGCTCCTCTAACTCCTCAAATTTCTTATCAGGAGTGAGCGTTACATCAGGAGTAATTTGAACATTTCCTTGAGTATTTGCTACAGGTGGTTGGTTAGTTGTAGCCATCATGCCCAGTTGTCTCAGCTTCTATCTTCTCAGCTTCCTCTGATTGTGGAATTCTATTCACAGATGCTGCTTGTTCTTGGTCATCTCGTAATTGTTCTTCATTTTGCAAATTCAACGCTGCACTTCTACGTGTATGCCGCTGATTAGCTCGATCACGTATATGATCAACCATCCGGACAACTTCAATGTCCATGGGACCAGTACCCTCTTCCACTTCTTCATCAGCATCATAATAATTATCATCTTCTTCCAACTCATGATCTTCTCCAAGTTGGAACCGCCGCTTCCAATGTATGACTGGAGAGTCGGGGGATTCTTTATAGACTTGACAGCTTTCTTCTTTTGTTTTAATGACATCAACAGAAGTCTCCTTATTAGAGGATAACTTCGGGACATGAGATTTAAGTCGCTCTTTATAAATTTCATTATCACGATCATCCTTCTGAGCTCGAGGATATGTGGGTCTTTTGGGATCCCAAACTTGCCGTTTTCTCGGAGTTACATACCGATGACCACAAACATCGGAATGTACTTTTGAAAGACCATATTCATGATACTATTGTCGGGGCCTTCGTTCATCATATCTTCGATTATAGCCTTTTAAATGTAGACTATCAGAAGGCTCCCCCGACTGTCGTCTTCCGTAATACGGGTATCGACCCATATTAGGAAAGAATTCTCTTGGATTTTGGTAGTATGGAGGACGTCTAAACTCCTCTCTATAAGGTCTTATTGAGAATTTATTATTCTGAGGATGAATCATATTTGAGGAAATAACTTCAGTAACAGATTTCCTCAGTCTTCGTTGCAGATTTCTATCTTTGACAACCTTCAGTATTTTGTATATCTTGGAAGAGGCAGATTCTTCCTTCTTGGGTGGTTGTGGCTGTTGATGTGAAGTCTCCCAGAAATACTTCTTCAAGTGACCCTTATCATCATTCCTTTTTACCCATTTTAACGGCTCAAAGCCGTTATTAATTGGTATATTCGCCTCTAACTGCGGTGATGATTCTTGAAGGGTTTCAGGCACACAACCATTAGCTCGTAAGCGAGCATTATCCTTTCTTCTGGTTTTTTTGGAAAGTTTAGTACTTGCTTCAGGAACTTCAGCATTGTATTCTTCAGGCACTTCATCCTGGATTATATTCTGACTGGCTGTATTCACGCCAACAGATTGGAACTTGGGATCAAAAACTTTCTTTTGAATTACTGGAGCAGTAGTAGGTGTCATAGAGAGCCTTGAAAATATAGAGGCCCTCTTAGGAGCCTTCTCATCAATAGCTTCAGAAGTAGGCTTCTTAGCAACACCTTTGGCAGTAGGTACGCTAACAGGATTCTCGGGAAGGAACTGTTCTAATTGCATGAATTCAGAAATAGTTCCGAATTGAATAGTTGCTCCAGCATTGCCTGTGTTCAGAACAGCTTGAGGGAACTGCACTCTGGCTCCCTCACCCAGTTTCACAGTCATGAAGGACTTTGCAGGCGTCATGTTATCAACCTGAATTCTGCTGGAAAAGAAAACACATAATTGCAATAAATAAATATCTATATTTATTTGTAGATGTTTTATTATGTGAGACTAAATAAAAATTGCCTTATCATCCAAAGATGGAGAGAAAAGTATTCCCCAGCGGAGCCGCCAGAAATCTGTGGGCTCAAAAAAAAATGGGCACGAATGCATGAATCCTATTTGGGTAGGACTTATGGCTTCCCTTAGGAAGTAGCCTGAAAAGCGGATCATACAACTTAATCGTTTAGACTAAGATGCCCATAGGTTTAAATTTTGATTGTTTAGGGTTTAGGATCATTACTATTTATTTAGCAAATTTCCTAAAACGTTGGGCCTTACGACTTCCTTAGAAGTTGCCCAAAAATGGGTCTTACAACCTAATCCTATAGAATAGGATGCCCAAAGGTTTGAATTAGATTATTTGGGTTTTAGGTTCATTACAATTTATTTAGTAATTTTTTCTAAAACATTGGGGGCTTACGACTTCAGTAAGAAGTTGCCGAAAGCGGGTCTTACAACCTAATCCTATAGACTAGGATGCCCATAAGTTTAAATTTGACTTAAATTGGATTTGGATTAGGTCTTAGTGCTTCCTTAGAAGTTTCCTAATGATGGGTCTTACGACCTAGCACTTTAAGCTAAGTGGCTCGAGTTATGGGTCTTACAACCAAGTCCTATAGACTAGGATGCCCAAGTGAGGGGTCTAGGGTTGTATTATCACCTAAACATTTTCTTCAGAGGTCGGACATATGACTTCTATTAGAAGTGGCCGGGTTTTTAATTGGGTTTAGGGTTTAGGTAAATTTCCACCTAAAACTTTCCCCTAAGGTCGGGCTTATGGCTTTCCTACGAAAGTTGCCGAGTAGCGGGTCTTACAACCAAGTCCTTATAAACAAAGTTGCCCATTAATTTTGAGTTTAATTATTTGGAGATTTGTTATTTAAAGAAATTGAAAGGGGTTGTAAATTAGTTTTAGTTCATGATTTTGACATCTAGGAGTTTTGAAACTGCATTAGTGTTTTGATTGCTCCGTGTTTGCTGTCTTTTCCCTACTACAGTAGTTCACTTCTTTTTTTTACCCATCTTTTTAGCAGTGTTACACTACTAGCTTTTTCTCACTTTCCAGTACTATGTTTTTATTTGCAGAAGTTGGATTTACCAATTTCCCGCATTGATTTATTTATGTTGCATTAATTTTT
>NW_021319040.1:79324-80295 GCF_001605985.2 Dendrobium catenatum
CCCCTAAGGTCGGGCTTACTGCTTTCCTACGAAAGTTCCCGGGTAGTGGGTCTTACAATCTAGTTCCTATGAACGAGGCTGTCCATGAATTTTGAGTTTGATTATTTGGAGATTTGTTATTTAGAGAAATTGAAGGGGGTTGTAAATTAGTTTTAGTTCGTGATTTTGACATCTTGGAGTTTTGACACTGCATTAGTGTTTTTTTTTTTGTTCTGTACTTGTAGCCTTTTTCCTACCACAGTAGTTCACTTCTTTTTTTTTTACCCGTCTTTTTAGCAGTGTTATACTACTAGCTTTTTTCGTACTTAGCTTTTTCTCGCTTTCCAGTACTCTGTTTTTATTTGCAGTAGTTGGATTTACCACTTTCCCGCATTGATTTATTTATGTTGCATTAATTTTTGATTGCTTGTTTGCAGGCAAGTGGTGCTTGCAGCAATTTAGGGGATATGCTCCAAAAATAGTTGTAGGAGCTCGTACAGGAGAGCTTTGAAGATCATGCAAAAGAGTTTGAAGATTTTTGAGTTGTTTGGAGAATTTGTACAACTTGTGAGAGCTTTTGTTTGAGAGTTTTGGAGAGTTTGAGAGTCAATATTGTATATATCATTTAGTAGAAACTTTTCTTCCCCCTTTTTTTTTATTCAATGCATTTTTTTTTCTTTTGAAATTTCTTATTTGATTAATTAAAATAATTAACCAATAAATATATTTTAAATTACAATGCTCTCAAATTTTTTTTAAATAAATCTTGAATTTTAAAACTCTCAGAATTTTGAAATTATCGCATTTAGTATTTTCTTAAAAAAAATGGCTCCCGCATTTTGAAACTCATTGATTTTTTTTTTAACAATCAATCAATTATTTCGATTAATTTAATTAATAAAATTTTTATTAATCAAATATTCAAATTTAATTGCTCCAAAATTGTTCCAGAAAGTTCAATAAATTTTTCTTGAAATTTCGGCAACCTCCCG
>NW_021319041.1:0-63407 GCF_001605985.2 Dendrobium catenatum
TAAAAAAAAGTAGAATTAAGTCAATCTATAATTTCTATTTCAATGCATTTTCTACCTTTTCTTGAGTCAAAGGTATTTTGGTGGATCCGAAAGCTAAGTAAGTTTGCATACACACGCTCACAAGGAAAAATTTAGTGAGTTAGACTATTTTTTATTTTTGATCATATTATATAGGATGATTTTATAGTGTCTTGGACAATCAGTCAAAAAATAAAAACACTGACTAGGGCATTGGGTCATGTAAACTTGCTTAAGAAAATCATCCAAGATAATACTCTCATCGTCCTGGATGATATGCTCAAATTAAAGATACTCATCAACAAAACTCATTTAGGCAAGATATTATTTTCAAAATTTTATTCTAATCATATAAGACGATCCCATATTATCCTAGACAATTCATTACAATCATTATTAAATTAGTCAGGTAATTAAGGAAAGTAATTAAGGTTAGATTGATAAATCATATCATCCTTGCCAATCACAGGATCATCCTGTCCAATCATAAGAATGTCTTGGCAGATCATAGGATCATCCTAGATGATTTGTATAAAAAATTTTAGTTCTCTCCAAATTGTTCTAGATGTCTTGAACTATTTGATGGAAGAAAATTACTAATTTTGAACTAATTGTATAGGACGATTTGAGCATCATCCTAAACAATAAGTTATATTTTTATATCAACCCCATTTATCTCCTAGACATCCTGAACTACCTGCTGGATGATAATATATGATTTTAACTTAAACAAAAGGGATGAAGTCAGCATCATCCTGGACGATTAGAACAAACATTGTGTTCTATTTGTACAATAGACTTAGATTATCCTGGATAGAAGGGATGAATTACACTAATCATACATGATGATCTTTCACGACAAGTTGAAAATTAGGGCAATTTTTAAGGACTTATTTATAAGAACTCTTATTTTATAATAAAAGTATCTTTTGTTGTTATCATGACCTGAGAGAGGTTAGAGAAGGAGACGAAGAGCTTGGGAGAGAAAGACAGGATCTTATGAGGGGGAGTTTGTGAAGTGTTCACAAAGGTTACTCTAAGAAAGAATTCAAGTTGTCTTCTCCAATCATAATACATTCTTCATTAGTGGCTCTAGAGAGGTCTTCATAAGCACTAGATAAAGGTTCTCAAACTGATTCTGGAGAAAGCAGGAGTTGGAGTTCTCTGCCAACTTTAGGAGAAAGCAAAAGGAGTCTGGGTTCTCTACCTCATCGGGGTCAGCGAAAAAGATTTTGTAAAGGCTTTTCTACCTTACTATGGGAACAAATGGAGAGTCACTATGTGAAAGTGCTCTGTTGGCACTAGAAAGTGCTCTTATATCACTTGAAAGTTCATTAGGGATGTTAAGCCCTATGAACTAGCCTAAAGCTAATTAAGATATAGAGGTGAATTAATAAAGAAGAATCTTTAAATCAAAACATAAATAAAAACCAATATCACCACAATAAAAACCAAAGTGCGGAAATTAAATGCGGAAGTAATAAAGAAAGAACACACCAGATTTATAGTGGTTCTGTCAAATCTTGAATTACGACCACTCCTTGGAGGCACCCTCCAAGTATTGCACTAAACTAAATGTCTCTCCCTTTAGCCCCCACAGCTAGGCAAAGAAGCCCTTATAAAATCACTTCCACCTTCCCCGTTGCGGCGGAGTCGCCAGGCACTTTGACACCAAAGAGATCTTCTTCTTTCGTGAACTTCCCTCGAGATAAGACTTGAATTCGATGGTATTCAGGTGCGAGCTTGCTAGAGCAACCTTGTGGAACCCCCTCCACACTCCCTTGAGTCCCCCCTCACAGGATTTTCTCCCTCTCAAACTCCACCCTTTCCTCACTCCCTTTCAAGCTCTCTCTTCAAGTTTCCCCCAAAAAAATGAAGCTATAATGGCTACCAAAGATGCTTACCAAGTGTCATGTCATAGTTTAAATAGAAGATCTCAAAAAGAGCTCATTAATGCAAGTTGCTGACTTTATCATCCAAGACGATACTAATATCGTCCTGTATGATCAGTGCAAAATAAGCCCAATCAACCGGGAAGATTTGAGACGATCAAAACAAGTTTGTTCATATCGTCCAGGACGATAATATATCATCCTGGACGATCAGAACAAATCGTGGAATATCATCCTGAACATTGCCCTGAAAAATAGCTGTCTGATGTCCAATCATCCAGCGTATCGTCCAGGATGATTTTGCGATCGTCCAAGAAGATTTGATCATGTAATCAAGTCATAATTACTTTCCTTAAATTCAAGAGAAATTTTGGAAAAATTATCCTGGATCATCCTGGACGATATTTTATAGTCCTGGACGATCCACCTGGATGATGTCCAAAAATAAGTAATTCCTAAATAGATCTGGCGGCAAATTCTTTCTGTTTTGAACCTATCGTCTTGGCCGATAAAAAATCATCCAGGATGATGTATTTTGCACAATGACGGCTGCTTTAATGAGGATGCCCTAATTAGGGTTTCTGTTTTTGAACTGATCATCCAGGATGATATAAAATCATCCCAAACGATGTTACAAAAAACAGTAAACTCTAGGGAACAATAAAAAATCTTCCAAGTTACAAAGCATCATGAGTCACACCAAATAAAATAGACTCAAGAAAGGAAAAAGGGTACAAACTGACTCAAACATAGTCTACCCAATCTTGAGCTGGTTCCAAATTGCAGTCTGATCGTGTGGATCTGAAATGTCAGTAGATAAGGCAGTCGTAGAGAAATAAGAGTGTTTGCTATCATCAAAATCATAAACCATGAAAACAAATCCGCAACAATCTCCCCCTTTTTGATGATGGCAAACACTGCAATTTGAATTTTTAGAAAGGAACATTTTCTCCTTATCTCCCCATCACTAGAATAACACTTTAAAAATAGGGGAGATAAAAATATTTTTGTTGTTGTATAAATTTTTGAACAAAAGATACAAATACGACAATAGTACAAAAATTCATCAATAGGTTCTCCCCTTTGACATTATCAAAAATAGAGGAGGGACAAACAAAAAACAAAATGACCAAAAGACAAAAACGTTCCCTGATCTAGTAAAAAACAAATATTCTTCAACTGAGAAAGTTACCTCTTAGTTTTAATCAAAAACTTAGTATAATTGGATTGTCAACGCATAGCCCAGAAAAGGATAGAAATTCATAATTTTATAATCCAAACTCAACTTCTTTTAAAGGCTCAAAAAACTTTTTAATCCAATATTCAAATCAAGGAATAAACAGGGAAAAAACATTAATTTTTCAAAAATCCTTTCATAAAACATATCTAATAGAAGATCAATGCACGAATTACTGAATCAGGAACCAAGATTTTTAAACTCAAGTATCAAAAATATCAGGGGTTTTCTTAAGCTATTAAGAAGTATAAGAATGGTAAACATTAAATTTTGTGGGCTCATTTTATGCCTCTTATCAATTTGAATGGCGCTCTTTGCGCATCTTTTAATTTTTGATACACTTTGTGTATATTTTTAAATTTGGCGTCTTCACGCATCTTCTATTTTTGGCATCATTGGCTAATTTTTTTTAATATGCTACTTTTATGAAATCTTAAAAACAAAAGTAAACCCATCCTATTGATAAACTGAATTCTTGATTAAGAAAATTATGAGTTAGATTCAACAACTTGCAGAAGATCTCTATGCGATATATAAAATATAGGGAGATAAAAAATTTAGTTTCAAAGACTAATTTAAAATATGAAAAGGATTTTAAATCAAAAGTAGAATAACCACTTTTAGGAAATAGAGATTCAAAGTCAAAAACATGAGTTTCCTTCCTTTGACTAATTTTAGAGAAGTCATTCACAACTTACCAAAG
The DNA here is from genome assembly GCF_001605985.2 of Dendrobium catenatum. NCBI lineage: Eukaryota > Viridiplantae > Streptophyta > Magnoliopsida > Asparagales > Orchidaceae > Dendrobium > Dendrobium catenatum. The sequence continues at coordinate 3,851 of NW_021319041.1, forward strand.
ATTTCAAGAAAAAAAGGAAGTAGATTTTTTATTTTTAGAAAAGTGAATGTGTGTGTTGATCAGAGAAAACATTCCACAAAAACAAGTAAAAAATTTTAAAGAATAAACAAAAACAAAAACAAAAAATAAAACAAAAAAAATTGAAAATAACAAAAAAAACAAAACTCAACACAAATACATAACAAGGCTTTAAACCATTATCTTTCTCCTGGTCCGATGCTTCAGAAAAGGTTTGCCCATGAGGTTTTTTGCTTTTCATTATTTTCCCAGTTTAAATTTTGCTTTGCCTTACCCTTTTCTTTTGCTGAAAGAATTCTTAAATTAGGGCACTGATTTTTCATTTGTCCTGGCTTCCTACATCGAAAGCAAATAATGTTAGAAAAAATATGAACATCTTTACCATTTTACCTTTTTTTTCACTTTTGCTTATGCTTTGGTGAGCTTTGTGATTTGCTTGAAAAGTCGTTACATTTGTCACCAACTAAGCTATATTTTTCCTTATCTCCAGCTTTTAGAATAATTGTTTCACCTGCATCCACAAGTCTTTGACTCAAACTTTGCTCGTAGTCAATGAGTGAGCCAATCAAATTATCAATAGAATATTCATTCAAATCTTTTGATGCACAAATATAAATTACTTTAGCATCAAACTTATTTAATAGACAATGAAGAATTTTGTTAACTTTTTAAAAATTTTAAAATTCTTTTCCTAAAGCATGCAATTCATTAAAATTTGAATAAATCTAGTATACATGTTTAAAATCGTCTCATAGGGTTTCATGGAAAAAAGTTCAAAATCATGCATTAACATATTCAACTTGGATTCTTTGATTTCACTAATGCCTTTGTATATGGTGTGTAGTTTATCTCAAACTTTCTTACCAGTAGTGCGCGTGGATACTAACATAAAATCTTCAGACTTTAAAGCAAAGAAAAAGCAATTTAAAGATTTTGCATTCAATTGACCATCGATTCGTTCTTCTCTATTCCATTGACTAAAATGAATGTCAGTTTTAATTCCATCTAAAATACGTGATGGTGATGAATAACCAGTTAAAATCATATGACACATGCGAAAATCAATCGATTGCAAAAAAATAGACATGCAAATTTTTCAAAAATCAATTGTAATATTTTCAAACAAAGGTGATATGGTGATAGAATAACCTACCGTAATATTATGATTTGAAAAAAAAGCCATTGATCGAAATTCAAAAGCTTTTAAAAACTAGATTTTATGAATCCTGCTCTAATATCACTTGAAAGTTCGTTAGGGATGTTAAGCCTTATGAACTGGCCCAAAGCTAATTAAGAGATAAAGGTGAATTGGTAAAGAAGAATCTTTAAATCAAAAAACAAATCAAAACCAATATTACCACAATAAAAACTAAAGTGTGGAAATTAAATGTGGAAGTAATAAAGAAAAAACACACCATGTTTATAGTGGTTTCGTCAAACCTTGACTTACATCCACTCCTTGGAGGCACCCTCCAAGAATTGCACTAAACTAAGTGTCTCTCCTTTAGCCCCCACAGCTAGGTGGAGAAGCCCTTACAAAATCGCTTCCACCTTCCCCGGTGCGGCGGAGTCGCTGGGTCCTTTGACACCAAAGAGATCTTCTTCTTTGGTGAACTTCCCTTGAGACAAGCCTTGAATCCGAAGGTATTCAGGTGCGAGCTTACCGGAGCAACCGTGTGGAACCCCCTCCACACTCCCTTGAGTTCCCCCTCACAGGATCTTCTCCCTCTCTCAAACTCCACCCTTTCCTCACTCCCTTTCAAGCTCTCTCTTCAAGTTTCCCAAAAAAAATGAAGCTATAATGGCTGCCAAAGATGCTTACCAAGTGTCATGTCATAGCTTAAATAGAAGATCTCAAAATGAGCTCATTAATACAAGTTGTCGACTTTATTGTCCAGGACGATACTAATATCGTCCTGTACGGTCAGTGCAAAATAATCCCAATCAGTCGAAACGATTTGAGACGATCAGAAGAAGTTTGTTCATATCATCCAGGACGATAATATATCATCCTAGATGATCAGAACAAATCATGGAATATCGTCCTAAACTTCGCTTTGAAAAATAGCTGTCTGATGTCCAATCGTCCAACGTATCGTACAGGATGATTTTGCGATCGTCCAGGACAATTTGATCGTGCAATCAATTCATAATTACTTTCTTTAAATTCCAGAGATATTTTAGAAAAATTATCCTGGATCATCATGAATGATATTTTATAGTCCTTGACGATCCACCTAGACGATGTCCAAAAATAAGTAATTCCTAAATAGATCTGGCAGCAGATTCTTTCTGTTTTGAGCCAAATGTCCTAGCTGATACAAAGCTGTCCAGGATGATGTGTTCTGCACAATGATGGCTAGTTTAATGAGGATGACCTAATTAGGAATTTTGCTTTTGAACTGATCGTCCAGGATGATATAAAATCATCCCGAACGATGTTACCAAATACAGTAAACTCTAGGGAACAGTCAGAAATCTTCCAAGTTACAAAGCATCAGGAGCCACACCAAATACAATAGACTCAAGTAAGAAAAAAGGGTACAAACTGACTCAAACCTAGTCTACCCAATCTTGAGCTGGTTCGAAATTGCAGTCTGATCGTGTGGACCTGAAATGTTAGTAGATAAGGCAGTCGTAGAGAAATAAGAGTGTTTGCTATCATCAAAATCATAAATCATGAAAACAGATCTGCAACACTATTTTTTAGTGCAATACCTAAAGAAGAGGCTTTAGGGAGTGGACGTAGGTCAAGTTGACCAAACAACTATAAAATCTGATATGTTCTTTATATTTTATTAATATACTTTATTTTCCATATTTTAATTGTTGTGGTTGATTATATGGTTAAAATCTCTGATCTATTTTGTTAATCACTTTCACATCAAAGGTTAATTATGTTTGTTTTAAATATTAAAATATGTTTCAAAAAGATTTTGCTTTTGTTTAAAATTTTTAAAAAACTTCCAATTCACCTCCTCTTGATTTGCCTCAGCTAGTTTATAAGGGCATAATAACCCTAACGAACTTGAAAGTAGTATCAGAGAGAGATTCATAAAATTATATTTTAGAAAACTTTTGAATTTTGATATATGGCTAACTTTGGTAACCGGAACACGACAAAAGGGTATTTCATTACTCGACCATCCTTATTTAATAATATAAATTTTGCTTTCGAGAAAACTTGCATGTCCACATATTTATAATATATAGATTATAGAAAGTGGATGCTTATAAAAAAAGGATATTCTACACCAACACGTAAAATAAATGGCATAAAAATTGAACAACCTTTTTTTAAATGGATTTTTGATGATAGGGATCTAGCACAACTTAATGCAAAATGTTTAAACTATTTTGTCATGCATTGAAATCTAAAGATTACATGCGTGTTTCAACATATACAATTGGTAAACAAATCTGAGATAAATTATGTGTTACTTATGAAGACACAAGTGAAGTTAACCAATCTTGGTTGAATATGTTACTTCATGACTATGAACCTTTTTATATGAAACCTAGTGAGTTAATATCTAAAATGTATTTTAGGTTTACACAAATAGTCACCTTCCTGTATGCCGTTGGAAGAGAGCTAACTAACTATGCAAAAGTTAACAAAAATTTTAGATGTTTATCTTCTTCCTTTCATGCTAAGGTTATCTCTATAAATGAATCCAAGGATTTGAATATTTATTCTATTGAAAACTTACTTGGATCACGCATTGCTTATGTGCAAGGAGTGAACTAAAGAAAAATTGATATAGGGGAGAAAAAGTAGGATAAAATTATTGCCTTAAAGACTAATGATATGGATACTGATTCTTATGGTTTCAAAAGTGATGAAGTTGTGCTAATTACAAGGCGATTCAAGAGCTTCTTAAGGATGAAACATAAGTACTATCAGAAAGGGAACAAAGGCAAGAATATCAAGAATTTTAAAGGTTATTTTGATGTGATTTGCTTTGAATGCAAGAAGATGGGACATATAAAAAAATTTTTCCCTACACTTAAGGCTCACCCAAGCAAGGTGAAGGGTGAGGAGAAACCTAAGTTCTTGAAGGATAAGAAACAAATCTAAAAATCTTTCTTAGTGGATTCTACATCTGACTCCTTTAAGATTAAAGATGAAGTGGAGATAACAAACTTATGTTTGATGGTGGATGAACATCTTGGTCATTCTGACCAAGAAGAAGTATGCAAATTAACATATGAACAATTGCTTGATGCTTCTGATAAAATTCATTCATCTTATAAAAAACTAAAAAAATTGCATGCTAGCTTGAAACTGGAATCTTTGAACTTACAAAAAGAGAATGAAGTTTTGATTAAAGATCATTCTACACTTGAAGGCAATCACATGACATTATTAAAAGAATTTGATTCTTTGAAAAAAATGTATTCTGAATTGACTGATGAGCATGACTCCTTGAAAAGTTTACATATTGAGCTAGAAATGACCTATAAGGAATTAAATACTCTTGCAACTGATTTAGATCCTAAAGAGCATGCTTTGAAAATAGAAATTTTTGTTTTTGAAAATTCAAATAAATTTTTAGAAGCTCAATTAATAGCTTTCAAACAAAATAAAAAATCACCCACAATGCTTGAGTTTTAAAATCCATTAAATCAGCATGTATCATTCAAACCTAGGAGTTGCAATATAATATGAGTAGATTTGTAAACCCTTTTCCAGGTGTTTGATGTTTTTCATGTGGCATGCTATGACATATTTCCCAAACATGCATCATTTACCGTAGAACACATTTGGAGTGGATACCCAAATTTCATGATTCATAGAATAACACACATTCTTTGCATTCTTCTTTTCAAAAGAATAGACCCAAACTTGTTTGGGTTCCTAAATCTAATATTTGATGATTTTGTAGGTGTGTTCTCATAAAATACCTCATGAGATCATGTGATACCTAGATAGCATATGCTAACACCATATGTTCTCATAAAATTTTTGTCAAACACTTACATTATAAGCATAAATAATAATAGTATTTTGTAGGAAAATATGTTCAACAACGTTTACATGCTGGATTTGAAAAATATTGAATGTGCTGCTTCATTTTTCTAAAAAACTATTGCTGATGAGTCCTTATTGTGGCATTGCTGATGAGTCCTTGTTGTGGCATAGGAGGATGTGTCAAGCTTGCATGAAAACACTTAAAAAGTTACCCAAAAAGACTTGGTAAGAGGTATCCCTAAGCTTGAATTCACTAAAGACCGCCTGTGTGATGCCTATAAATTTGGGAAACAGGTTAAATCCTTTTCCCTTTCCATTATGGACTTTATCACCTCTTAGTATTTAGAAGTCCTTCACATGAATTTATTTGGACCCATTAGCACTGCAAATTTAGGGGGAAAGGACTTAAGATTTGTAATAGTCAATGAGTATTTGAGGTGCACTTGAATTAGATTTCTGTCACCTAAAAATTAGTCATTTGATGAATTTAAATCAATCAATCTCCACTTGGATTCAAAAAAAAAAAAACTAGGTTCTGAGATCTTGACCATCCATAGTAACCATTGTAGAGAGTTTGAAAATGAGAGATTTAGAACTTTCTATGAGAAGGAAGGGATTAGGCACAACTTCTCAACTCCTAGGACTCCTTAGTAAAATGGGGTAGCTGAAAGGAAGAACAAGATCTTAGTTGAAGCTGCTAGAGCCATGCTTGTAGAGTATTCACTTCCAAAATATTTTTGGGCAGAAGCGGTGAAAATAACTTGTTATGTGCTGAATAGGGTGAATGGTAGTATGAGATAATTAATGATAGGTCACCCAACCATTCTTACCTCCATATATTTAGTTAATTGTTCTTCATTATAAATAAAGGCAAATCAGACTTAAGAAAATTTGACAAATACTTTCATGAAGGAGTGTTCTTAAGCTATTCAATTATAGGGAAATCCTTTAGAGTGTTTAATAAGAGGACATTAGTGGTAGAGGAGATTACTCATATAGTGTTTGATGAATTTAATATTGAGAAGTGTAGAGTTAACAAAGAAGAATTAGTATGAGAGATTACCCAAGGAGTAGAAAATACAAATCTGGAGGAAAGGGTAGAACCTCAAAACACTTTCCCTAGAGATTTAAGAAATTCTTTGAGTCATCCTAAGGAATTGATCTTAGGAGACCCTTTTGAAGGTGTTATAACTAGGCATGGACTTAGAAAAGAAGTTAACCACTATGCCTTCATCTCAATGACTGAACACACTAACATCAATCAAGCCCTTTCTAATGATTTGTGGATCCTAGCTATATAAAAGGAACTGAACCAATTTATTTGAAATGATGTATGGGAGCTAGAAAAAAGACTTATGGATCAAAGTATAGTAGGAACAAAATTGGTCTTTAAGAATAAAATGAATGATTATTGTGTGGTGGTTAGGAATAAGGTAAGATTTGTTGCTAAGGGATATAATCAAATAGAAGGGATTGATTTTGAGGAGACTTTTTCCACTATAGTTATATTGGAAATTATTAGAGTGCTACTAGCCTTTGTCTATTATAAGGGATTTAAGCTTTTCCAAATGGATGTTAAGAGTACCTTTTTAAATGGGGTAATAAAAGAAGACGTGTTTGTAGAAAAACCCCTAAGCTTTGAGAATTCTCAATTTATAAATCATATTTACAAAATTAAAAAAGACTTCTTTTTTTTTTTGGTTAAAACCCACAAAGGGGCTTATGCATTAATATCGAAAAGGAAATTACAAAGTCCTTAAAGGAGATCATTAACTCACTAATGCTCTTATGAGCTACAAAATAAGTCAAAATAAATCCTACGAGCTGATATTCTCCACTAAGAAAAAATACATAATGCCATAGAAATATTATAATGATGCTATAGATTAGCATTTAAAAAAGAAAGATAGTATAATTTGAATAAAACTCGATCTTTCTACAAAAAATCTTGGAAACAACCAAAGGCATCTTCACCTACAGATAAACACAAAAAGGAAGACCCCAACAAAGAAGATAAGTTAAACAATAACAATACAAAAGATGATAGCAAAGAAGCAGAAATAAGGTGCAAAGATAGCTCCTAAAAAAGCCAATCTTGGAAATAAGACTTAAAGATCTTAGAGTATATATAATAACAAAAGATTCATTCAATAAATCCATAAGCCACTCCATCCTACCTTCAGGGTCACCCAAAACCACCTTAGTCAAACCAATCCAGCAAACCAAAATACACCCAGAAAAATGGCACGGGTAACCTAAAAACCCAATATTAGAAGCTCCACTAATCCACCAAGAAAAAAAAAGAAACCAGTAGAAAATCATCCAAGTACTAATTAACCAGATCCTGCAGTTAACATCCATACCAATAACAAGAGAAAACAACCAAGTGATATCAACCAATCCAATAGCATCCCAAACAAAATAAGATAGCCCAACCATCACCACACAACTACCTTCAGCACCCCAAAAATTGAAAGTAGGAGAGCAACAATGGGATAACCTATCAGCCATAAAACCAAAAAAATCATTTCTCAAGTCTACATTAATCAAGATAACAACTAAAAATGGATGCTAAGAATATTGGAAGCAATAAAAATAAAGTAATTAAAAGAAAACAAACCAAATAGTGGGCCAGAACAGAAAGTCCCAGAATATAGAGTCCTAGAACAGAGCAAGCCAGCACAAAAAGTCCCAGAACAAAACAAAAATCTTGGACATAAATAGAAAAATATCTATCTAGATGTTCAACCTCCCATCAAAAGGGTAAACAAACCTCCAGTAAGGATAATACCAGCACTTACATAAATAAAAATTAAGCTGTAATGGAGCCTCCACATGATAGATAATCCAAACACCATAAAGGAAGTTTTAGGAGTTATAGAAACACTACACAATAACCCAGACAACCAGCAAGAGAAAGCAATAAGCCCAGTAGTGAAACAAGGCCCTGCTAACAGAAATCCAAATAAAGTGACTAAACGAGAACACCAACGAAGAGACAAAAAAGCTAAAATCTAACATAAGGATAACCACAACATCAAGAATAAGTAAACCACAAAGAGGGGAAGGGCTAGTGTCCCAAATAAAATAAAAAAAATAATTCAGGCTATAACCCCACTTAGCCATCCAAGAGGCAAAGGCATTACCATCCTTGCAAATATTATTAAATGAGTAGTTCAGAAAAAGCATCAGTTTTTTAATTTCTCTAACCAGATAAAAAAGGTTTGGGAAATAACACGTATCGTCATCAGCTTAAAAAAGATGAAAATTGTAGTCAGCATTAACCTCAATATGCAAATTAGTTAAGTTAAGAGGGATGCACAACTGAATACCATACAAAATGGATGTAGAAACATAAGTAGAATGGTTTCCTTGAACAGGACCGTAAAAGCAACAATGAGGACACCATTACTATCTCTAATCACACCACCACAACCACCAAAAAGATTAGTACTAGTGCCATCCATATTTAGCTTAAACAAATTAATGGGAGGTTTATGCCAGTAAAGAATATTAGAAATGGAATGAACACCCTCCAAGTTTAAACCTAAAATAGTACCAGCAAAATAATAGTTTTTAAAGTTCTTAATGAAAATTAGATTAATAGCCAGCAGAGTTAACACCTTGTCCTTCACTTTATGAATAACATTACGATGGCTCATTCTCACATTATTGAAAAGGATTGATTACTTTCCAGCCAAAGAAACCAAAGAATGAGGGAAGGAATGAGATTGCGTATGTGACCTTTGGAGTTAATAAACCATAAGTTAAGCATAGATTTAAGAGACGAATGAGAGTTAAAATAGTTCAGTTGAAAAAAATCATCAAAATACACCCAAGTTCTAACAGCAACATGATTAGATAAAAAAACATTATTCATATTCTCCTTGTGAAAACAACATTGGTATTTAGAGGCCAAGATATAGCCTTTCTTGATAAGATTATCATCTATCAGAATAAATATATATAGGACTCTCCAAAAAAAATAGAAATAGTAGAAGGAATGCACTTATGCCAAATATTATGAAAAATGCTATCATTATTTCTTTTATCTCTAAAAGTATGCCAAGCACTCTTTAAATAAAAACCATCATCTTTGAAAAGATCACTTAACATAATATCTTTAGAAGCAGTATTAATAGGAAAGTTTAAAATACCATGGAGGATACAATCAAGAATCTCATTGGCAATCTTATCATAGTCCCAAAAATTATTATTTAAAAAGGTGTTGACCTTAACCGAGGAAGTAGAAGAAGAATTCAGCATAAAGTCAATAGAGTTTTTACCTAACCAACGATCTTGCCAAAAGAAAATATTACCATCACCAAGGCCCCAAGAAATGAAGGGCTCCACCTCCCATTTAACCTTGCAAAGCCTTTTCCAAACTCTATAATCACCTTATTTAGAATAATAATTAGTATGATGCTTACCAATACAATACTTAGAAATCATAAAATTAGCCCAAAGAATAACATTAGCACGTAAATTATACCAAAGTTTAAAAGAAAAAGCCTTAGCAAGGTCATTAAAGTTCTTACAATCAAGACCACCTTCAGCCAAAACACTACAACATTTCTCCCAAGAGGCCAGTGAATTTTAGAACTAGAAGAAGTGCCTCTCCAAAAAAATTTATTAATATTCTTGTGGAGTCTATCACATATAGATTGAGTAGGAAAAATAGATTGAAACCTATAATCTGAAAAAGCATAAAGAACACTTTTAATAAGAATAACTTGACCACAAAAACTAAGGAAATTAGACTACCATGATAACAGTTTGTTTGAATAGAAGCAATAAGATCATAAAACAAAAAAGATTTCCTCCCACCAAAAAAAAAGAGGAACTCCAAGATATTTTATAGGCAATTGAGCATGGGAGAAGCTAGTAAGATTATTAATAGAAAAATATACGATCATTCGAAATTCTCTTAGAGGCAATGAAACAACTTTTATTTTTGTTAAAAGATAAGCCACTAATCCTCTCAAAATGGTAAAAGAAATACATAAGCTTTTGAATTTTATTAATAGTCCCATTAGAAAATATAATAAAATCATTCAAAAAACATAAATGAGATAAAGGAACACCTCCTAATGTTCTAAAATAAAGGCCAGGAATGGCATCAAATAAGTTAGTAAGGCTCCTAGAAAGAAACTCAGAATCAATAATAAAGAGAGCAAATAAGATCACCTTGCCTTAAACCACGAGAAGCTTTGAAGAAGCCTTTGTTAGAGCCATTAACAAGAATAAAAAAATAATACAATTCTTAATAAGCTTGATAAATATAGAGTTAAAACCCAAAAAATCTTAAATAAGGTAAATGAAGTTCTAATTAATATTATTATAGGCCTTGGCAATATCAAGCTTCAAAATTAAATTACCACCACTCACCCTAACATCCAAATCTTAATATAAATCTTGAGCCAACAAAATGTTATCAGAAATGGCCCAACCTTTCAAAAACCCCATCTGATTAGGAGAAATAATTATGGGTAAAATAGTAGTGAGATGATTCACAATAATTTTAGATATCTTATTGAAGAAAGTACAAAGACTAATAGGTCTAAAATCATTTCAATTAATAATAGCATTGTTTTTAGAAATAAGCGTAATAGTACTAGAGGGTAAAAACTTAGGTATAGGGATACCAGCAAAAAAATCTTAAATAGTATTAAAAATATCATTACAAATAATATGCTAAGATTTTTGAAATAACAAAGTGGTAAACACATCAGGCCCAGCCACAGACTCCCTCTTCATATCAAACATGGTCTCTTTAACCTCCTCAAAAGAGGGAGGCCTAGAAAGAAAGATATATCCTCAAGAGAAATAAGGGGAGGAATGAAGGAATGATCAATAATTTGATCTAGAGTAAAAACTTTATTAAACCTGGCTTGAAAATGATTCACAACTAAATTAGCAATCTCCACAGAATTTTCAGTAAAAGAACCATCCTCCCTTTGGATTTTATTAATAATATTTTTAACCCTTTTTCTCTTAACCAAAACATGGAAATACTTAGTGTTGTTATTAGCTTCAAGAAAATGCTTGGCATAATCTTTTTGCCGCCAATAAACTTCCTCCAGAGCTTACAAATTAAAAAGATTCTCTTTGGACTTCTTTAAGAGAGAGAAATTAGTATTAGGAGGATCAACTTTTACAAGCCATTTCAAGAGAGTTAAAAAGTTGCTCAGCTTACAGAATATTAGAGAAAATATTTTTAAACACATGATTGTTCCACCAATTTAAAACTTATTTCAGCCTTTTCAACTTAAACCAGAGTCTCCTCGTACCTAAAATAGAATTATTAGGATGTAAAGGACCTTGCCAATTTAGCTAAACAACATCCAAAAAAGATTCATGACTTAACCCCATAATTTGGAATCTAAATTGAGAGGAAACATTAAATTGTCTAAATTTAATGCTGATATGTAAAGAGGAATGATCTAATAAAGTTATACTCAAATGCTGCACATTGGTGGAAAATAGAGAATTAAGCCAAGGATCAATAAAAAGAACACAATCTAGCCTTTGCCATAAATGACCCCTATTCCAAGTGAAGTTATTACCAACATACCCAATATGAATAAGATTATAAGATAAATTCATATTATTAAAATCTTCCATAGAAATGATAAGGAGGGGAACCTCCAATCCTTCCGGAAGGGTTAGTGATAGAATTAAAATCATCACCAACAAGCCAAGGAAAATTACAAATATTATCAAAATATGTCACTATTTGGGTGAACCTAATGTACATTTCAGATAAAGTCAGGCTAGGTTTCATGCAAAAGAATTAATAGTCATATAATACAATTTTTAACCTAAACTATTTAACTTCACTAAATCCCTCATAAGTGATGCATAATCTATCACAAATCTCCTATCCTAAAGTGCATGTAGAAACTCACATATAGTCTTAAAATTTTAAAACATAATAGAAACAATTCAAACATTTAGCATGTTATTATGCAAGTTCTCTATCATCATTACTCAATTTAATAAAAGTTATATCAATTTTGACACCATTAATTACATGCGATGGAAGTGTACAACTAGTTTGAATTATATGCCAAATTCTATAATCAATGGATTGAAAGATGGTAGACATGCCCATTTTTCAGAAATCAAAAGGAATATTTTTAAAAAGTGGTGGATAGGTTATCAAATATCCCGCCGTAGAGTTTTGATTACCAAAATGATCCATTGATCATTTTTTTAAAAGTTTTCTAAAACCATGTTTTTAAAACTCATTCTAATACCACTTGAAAGTTCATGAAGATTGTTAAATCTTAAAAAAACTATCTCGATGCTCACCAAGAAGAAGGGGTGCGAATTGCTAATTATTTTAAAAAAATCCAATTTAAAATAATGATGATAATATTCTTAAACAATTTTCAAAAACTAAAAATACAAAATTCTAATTGATTGGAGAAGCGAATAAATTTATAAAAAATATAAATTTTACTAAAATGATTTTCTTATTTTGAAATAAAGCAATAATCACTAAATTTCCCAAGAAGTCACAAAACAAAAGAATAAATATGCAGGAAATATGAAAGAGGGAAAAGAAAAAAAAAACACAAAAGAGATTTTTATAGTGGTTTGGTAAACCTTGACCTATGTCCAATCCTCTGAATCCTCCACTCTGAGAATTGCACTAAAATAAAGTGACTCCCCTTTTTCTCCCACAATAAGGCCGATATGCCCTTAAAGACAAACTTTCACCAAACCTGATTTGGTGGAGAGTTGAATACTATGTCACCCTCTCGGTGATGGCATTAGTGAAAGTTTGTGAGGGTTGTGAAACCCTAAATTACTAGTCCCAAAGATAACCAAGAGGGACGTGAATTAGTGATTTAAAAAAACTTTCTTTAAAAAAAAGAAAGAAAAAACCCCTTCTAAAAACATTTTCAATATTTGAAAATCGATAATCAATACAACGTAATATTAATCAAAGATTTTTAACCAAGAAATTATGTGCAAAATAAATTCCAAAAAATAAATATCAAGAACAAACACTAGAGATATATAGTGGTTTTGAAAACCTGACCTATGTCCACTCCGTAGAGCCACTCACTCCAGGTATTGCACTAAAACTTTAGTAACTATCCTTTAGCCCCCACAGCTAGGAGACGATGCCCTTACAAAATCTCTTCCACTAACCCAATGGGGTAGAGGACTGTAACTCTTTTTCTTCCTCTAGGAAATGACAAAGAACAACAAATCCTTTCATAGGTAGAGAACCTTAAGTCTTTTTCACCTTCCTCAGTTCAGCAAAGTAGTTGGGTCCTTTGACACCAAAGAGATCTTCTTCTTCCCAAAACTTACCTCAAAATAAAGCTTGAATCTAATGGTACTGAGGTGCAAGTTTGTCAGAGAAATTATGTGAAACCTCCTCCACCCTCCCATGAAACCTATAAGGATATTTTCTCTCTCAAACTCCACCCTATCCACTCTCCCTATCAAGGCTCTTTCTTCAAGTTTTCTGTAGAAGAATGGAGACTCAATGCATGAAAAAGACACTTAAAATGTCTTCGGGGAAAGAATAAATAGAGGGCTTTAAAATCACTAGAAATTTAATTTTAATGGTAAATATTGTATAGTGCAAACATTAGATCATTCGGTATGATTAGTTCAAAATAGACTTTTCAGCCAATTTGATCAGCATTGCAATGTAAGATCAGTTTAAGTGTTTGAACAAATTGTCCAATATGATTATGAGATCATCCGGGATGATTAGTTTAACTAAAATATTGTTAGTCCAGGAAAGAAACATGGGATGACCAAAATCATTTCTATTGATCATCTAGTATAATCCATATCATACAATACGATCATAATATTAAAATTAAGCAAATTTGATTAACTAATCATATGATCAATTAAGGAATAATTTTTATAGATCATCTAGTATAATGAATATCATCCAAGACAATTAGAATAAAATATAAAATTCAAAATCTTGCCTAAATTATGATTGGCAGTTATTTTTCATGATCATTATTAATTGTCATGGATGATATAAATCATCCAGTACTATTAGTTAGATGAGTTGATCATACAATATGATATAAATCATACAGTACAGTTAGTTTAAAATTTAAACTTCTTGTTTTGACTCAATCCCAACCCCATTGAGTGTGTGTACATGGTCACCAAGATAGCATACATCCTTATAAGACTTGGCTTAAGAAATAAAAAATACATCAATGAATATTACAAAAATCTTTAGAGCATAATTTATTCTACCAATCTTGAGCCATGAAACTCCATTAGATGGTGCATAATGTTCCTTAAATATAAGTACATACAAATAAAAACACAATGCAAATATAAGTAGACATATGGATATTAGCCACAATGTAACTTATCATAAAAAATATAAACTCATGATCTTGAGTTTGAATAATCTCTCCCTTTTTGATGATGGCAAGCATTACTGGTTAAATTTTCAAATTTCTTTATTTTTATATAAATACAAATAAAAAATAAAAAACTTTTAGAGCCTAAATAAAAGAAAACTAATATAAATATAAGATGAACATATACAACTAAAATATAAATACAGCTAGATAAAAACATTCTCCCCCCTTTGACATTATTAAAAAGAAGAGAAACATAATAAAACAAAATGGAACATATAACAAAATAAAGATCAAACAGACCCTGATCAGGTGGAGGTGATTTTGATGTTTAAGAAGAATTAATTAATTTCATCAAATTTTCTTGAAATAAAAATAGTTACATCTTGATTTTATTCAAGAACTTAGTAAGAAATGAATTGACTGCACTAGGATAAAAAAAGTTTAGAAATTTGAATTTTATCAGCCCTAACTTAGGTTCCTTACACGTTAAAGTCCTTCTTAAATAAAAATATAATTCTGAAAAGAAATTAGATAAGAAGAGTGGTCTTTTCAAACTTCTCTTCAGAAAAATATCTCATAGAATAATATTATAAAGTAATTAATGAAAATCATGATTTTTAAATTCAAGTGTTTAAAAATATCAAGTGGCACATGGATTCTTCTAAGATTTAAAAATTTGAAAGAGGAGAGAGTTTATTTCTTTGTAGGCTCATTTTGTGCCTCTTTTTTAGTTCTCTGGTGCACTTTATGCATCTTTTGATTTTTGATACACTTTGATGTATCATGCAATTACTTGGGGTCATTACACATCATTTTAGTGTTTTTAGTCACATTTTATGCCTCTTATCATTTTTGTGAGCTGGCTTCCTTTCAAAACAATTAAAAACTCACAGTTGTGATATTATTTTTTAAATATAAGAGAAGAAGTACTCACTCTCTAATATAAAAAAGAGTAAACCACAAAACAAAATCATATCCATATGATAAATGCAATAACCTGATTAAGAATACATGAAAATTAATTCATTGATTTTGAGCATTATTCATATGAGATTGATTATTGTATGAAGATAAAATAGATCTCAATTTTAAAGTCTAACTTTTAATTTGAAATAGATTTTGCTTCAAAAAGAAAAATAAACCACTAAAGGGGTTAGAGGAATAGTGATGTTCATCAATTTTCTTCCTTTAACTATTGAGAGAAGTCAATAATCACTTATAAAAATTTTTAAGTCAAAAGAAGGTAAAATTTTCATTTTTTTTAAATTTGTGAGGTGATTCATTCTCTTATGCAAATATGATGTGAGATGTGACTTTTGGATGTTGATCAAATAGTGTCCAAAAAAATATACATGAAAAAAAAAATTACAAACATAAATAATGAAATACTAAAATAATAAAGAAAAAAAAAACATTCACAATGAACGAAAACATATACGCATGTATTAACTATGACAAATATAAACAAATAAATAATATTTTATACCTCATCATCTTGCTTTTGGTTTGATGATTCAAATGTTAGGTTTACCTAGGAGATCTTTTGCTTTTTATCATTTTCCCTTATTATAATTAGCATATTTTTACACTTTTCCTTTGCATGAAGTGCTTTCATATTAGGGCATTAATTTTTCATATGTCTGGGTTTCCAACACCTAAAATAAATAACATCATAAGAAATTTTAATATTCTTACCATTTTTATCTTTATTCCACTTTTGTTGATGTTGATGCTTGCGCAATAATAGATTTTTAAATTTTGTTGTTATTGATGTTATTTCCTCACTCTCATCATTCACTAAGCCACTTCCATCTATGTCTTCAGCTTTCAACATTATAGTTTCACTTGCATCCAAAAGCTTTTGACTAACACTTTGCTCGTGGGTAATGAGTGAGCTAATCAGAATAGAAATATAATAACCATTCAAGTCTTTTGTTTCACATATAATAGTAACTTTAACATGAAATTTATCATGTAGACAATGTAGAACTTTATTGAGCTTTTCAAAGTTTGAAAGTTCTTCATCTAAAACTTGTAAAGATGTAATAATTTGAGTAAACCAATTATGTATATCTAAGTTCTTCAAAAAAAGTGTTCCAATTTAGATTTCAAGATTGAGTTTTATATTATGTGAGTTTTTGATGATAACAAAATATTATTATTTTGATTATTGTTTCTCCTAAAATACATTAGGTATATTTTTTGCTTGTTATTTGTGTGCACTAACATTTAAGGGAAATTATACTCCATATTGCTGAAGACTTCAAGACTAATTAGATTAAGGTTTCATGTAATGAAGTCTATAAATATTTTTTCTTGAGTCTTATAGGGTGTGATTATAATTGGGTAACCATACATACATACAAAACTTAAGAATTTTAAAACTAATCATTCTATATGATTCCCAATCGAACTAGATGATTTGTCAAGTTTTTTTTTTTCCAAAATATAATCAAATCATGTCTTTAATTTTTTAAAACTTTTCATATTGTATGATAGTTTTTAATAAAAATGATTCACAGAGTATAAAATTAGTGCGTATAAGTTCATCCCAAATAAACTCATCATTATTTTAAACTATTTGTACTGTGTGATATATGATCATATAGATGACTCATACAGTACAAAATGGGTTCATCCATGTTTCTTCAAAATGAAGTATGATTTATTTTATCGATTTGTACTATATGATATGAGTTCGTATAGACGACTGATAGAGTATGAAATAAGATTCATATAGGATCATATAGGATCATATCAGATGAATTATTTCAGTTTTGAACTATTCGTACAATGCAATATAATTTCATATAGATGACTAATAGAGTACGATATCAGGTTCATACCGGTTCATACATTTATTTTTGAACTGTTCGTACAGATGATCCTTGATCACACTATACGATACTAGGTCAACTGACTTGTAGTTTTTAGTTCTCTAGAATATATTTCTTGTGCTTACTATATAGGATTCCTAAAAACTGACACTCACATCTTTTGTTATGATATTCTCTTAAGAGTAGCCATTGAGTGTGAGTGTTTGGGAGAGATTGTGAGAGTGAAGTGTGAGAGATCAAGTGAGGGTGAGTTGTGAGGGATTGACAAGGTAGCCCAAAGAGAGGATCTCTTTTTCTTTCTTTAAATTTCTGCCCATCTCCTATGGAGGATTTTGAGAGAAAATCTTCAGCATTGGATCACGGTACTCTGCCATCACTAGGAGGTGAGAAAGGATATTAGTACTACGCCGTCACTGGTAGTGTAAGAAGGTTGTTGGTACTCTGCAATCATAAAGAGGTTGAGAAAAAAAATTGATACTCTTTCATCATCAGAAGGGTGAGAAAGGATGTCGGTACTCTACCATACAAGGTTAATGAAAGAGAGCTTGTAAGTACTTCTCTATCTTGTTATAGGTACAAAAGAAGAGTCACTTTGATTTAGTATAATACCTCAAGAAGGAGTCTTCAGCGGGTGGACATAGGTCTAGTTAGACCGGACCATTAAAAAATTTGGTATTATTTTGTTCTTTTACATTTTAATGGATTTTTATTTTTTGCACTATATATTATTATGGTTAATGAGTATTTTCTTAAAATCTATTTCTACAAATAACCATATACTTTAGAATAATAGAGTAAAATTTCTTAAAATAGTTTTCTAAAATCTAAGAGATTTTTTAAATTACTAATTCATTGTCCCTCTTGGTTTGTCGTGGGACAACTATATTAGGTACTATAACCTACTAAAACTTTCAAGAACCATCATAGACTATTTCAAAAATTAAGGTTTAGACAATTTTTTGTAAAATGATCATGGCTACTTTTAAAAACTTGGACTCTCCTGAAGGATATTCAATCATTAAACCACTGCCATTTGAAAATATTCCTTTTGACTTTTGGTAAACTCACATATCTACTTTTCTGCAATCACTTTTCTATTGCTTGTGGATTTTAGTACAAGAAGTTTACACTAGACCCACTAGACTTGTTAATGACATTAGGATTGAAACACCATTTATTCATTGAACATTGGAAGAAAAAGTCTTAACTCAGTTAAACAAAAAATGTTTTTTTAGTTTTCTTCAGTGCCATAAAATCTGAGGACTACATGCATGTTTCAACCTATAATACTAGAAAAAAATTTGATATAGACTTTGCATAACGTATAAAGGAAGTAATGAGGTTAAATAAACTGATTTAACATTCTATTACATGACTATGAACTTTTTAACATGAAACTGAAAGAGTTAATTACTAATATGTATACACATTTTATACACATACTTACCACATTACATGCTTTAGGTAGGGAACTAATGAATTCAAAAAAAGTTAATAAAATCCTATTTTATTTAGCTACCTCTTATAATAATAAAAAAAATTTGCCATAACTGAGTTAAAAGACCTACATGTTTATTCTATGAACAATCTACTTGGATCACCGATTGCTTATGAACAAGGAGTCACTCAAAGACAGATTAATTCAACTGACAAGTGGAATGAGAAAAATATCATATTGAAAGTGGATGACTTAGAAAATGATTAATCACAACATGAGGATGAAGACGATATTGCACTCATGATTAGGAAATTCAAAAGTTTCCTAAGAAGGAAGAGACAAAGGTGTCAGTTGTAGAACAAGGATAAGTTTTATAAGAATGTAAAAAATTCTAATGACATCATTTGTTATGAATGTATGAAGCCTGGACATAATTAAATTGATTGCCTGAATCTCAAAGCTAATCCTGGCAAGGAGAAAGTTGAAGAGAAAATCAATGTTAGGAGGGAAAGAAAAGGCTACATATAGCTTTCTAGGTTGAATAATCTTCAGATTCCTCAGAAACAGAAGTAGAAGATGAAGTCACAAGCTTGTGCTTAATGGAAAACTAACTTGATCATTTAGATCAATATAAGGTATGTGATTTATCCTATGATGAATTATTTTAAATTTCTAAGAAAATATATATTTCATATATGAAAATCAAAACATTGCATGCTAAATTTAATAAATAATATTTAAATTTATAAAAAGAGCATGAAATCAATATGATTATGCATCTATAGATAGCAATCACGTGACTTTGTTGGATGAATTTGATGATTTGAATAAGAAACATTATTTATTGAAGGTATCATATACTAATCTTGAGAATGAATGTAAGGTGTTTATAGATGAAGCAAATCAAAGAAAACATTAGTTGATAATGCTATTTTAAAAATCCCAAATTCATATCTTAAAGGAAAATTGAAAGTTTTTTTTAAAAGTAAGACACCCCTACACTTGAATAATTTTGCAATCCTGATCAGAATAATATAATTTCAAAACCTACAAAAAGACATTATAACTCACTTAGATTGGTAAATCTTTTTTCTATGTTAAATGTTTTTCATGTGGAATGATAGGATTTATTTCTCACACTTGTACAACTTATAGTAGAATATATTTAGTGTGGAGACCTAAGATGCATAAACCATAACATATCAAACATGCATATAGATTATCATTGGCAAGAGGTGAACCCTAATGCTTAATAATTTTATAGAAATGCTCTCATACAAGCCCTCATGAGAGCATTTGGTATTAGGAAATTAGATGTTTGAATCATATGACAGAAGATACCATTCAATTAATATCACTGGGAGCCAGGAATGGAGAAAAAGTGACACTAGGAGACAATACCACTAGGAAATTGGTAGGTACATGTATGATAAACAACAAGAATAATTTTATTATTGAGAATGTATTATTGGTTGAAGGCTTAAAATATAATTTGCTAAGTATTAGTCAGCTTTGTGATAAGGGTTTAGTATTAAATATTTACCTACAAGCTACATTATAATCCAAAATGTAATTAATGCATTATATGAAAATAAGATGAATAATTTATACATTCTTGATTTAAACTTTATTAAATCTTTGACTATTTTTTGTCTCAAAATAATCATTGATGAATCTTGATTATGACATAGAAGATTCTATCATGCAAGCATGAAAAATCTTAGGAAGATTATTAAGAAAGAATTGGTTAGAGCGATACGTAAATTAGGCATCACTAAGGATTAACAGTGTGAAGCATATTAATTAGAAAGACAAGTGAAGTCCTCCTTTCATTCAATTAAAGATCTTAGAACTAGTAAACCATTAGAATTCATACACATGGATATTTTTGGATTGATTAGCATTATAAGTCTAGGAGGTAAAGTTGTTAGGTTTATAATCATTGATGATTATTTAAGATTCACATAAGAGTCAATAATTTGATGAATTTATAAATTTTTCTACTTGTATTTAGAGGTAGCAAAAGATTATTTTGGATGAATATTCACAAAATTTTATCAATTCAAAGTGATCATGGAAGAGAGTTTGAAAATAAAAATTTTGAAGATTTTTATAAAGAGCTAGGAATTGATCACAACTTTTTAGCACCTAGGATCCCTCAGCATAATGGGGTTATTAAAAGAAAGAACAAAACTTTGATAAAAGTTTCTAGAGCCATGTTGGATGAATATTCACTTTTGAAATATTTTTTGACTAAATTGGTTATTACGACTTGTTATGTCCTAAATAGGGTGAACATTAGATCCAAGTTGAACAAGACGCACAATAAACTTCTTAAGTAGAGAACACCTAATCTTTCATATTTATATATCTTTGGATGTAAGGCATTCATTCATAATAATAGTATAACTCCTTTAGGAAAATTTGATCATATATCAGATGAAGAAAATTTTCTAGGATATTCTAGTACTGATAAATCCTATAGAGTTTTTTACAAGAGGACTTTGATAGTTAAGGAGACCACACATATAGTATTTGATTAATATGATATTTCTGAATAGCCAAGATTGGAAGAAGAACATATTGAAGAGATCTCCCAAAGAATTGGAAAAACAAATCCTAAAGAGAACATTGGAACAGAAAATACATATTCATTACTCTTAAATGAAGGTGTTAGAACTAGACATGGTCTTAATAAAGAAGTGAACCACTCAGCTTTTATTTCAATAATTGAACCCTCTAGTATAATTCAAGCACTTTCTAATTAATTTTAAATTTTATCCATGTATGAAGAATTGAATATATTTGTTAGAAATGATGTTTGGAAATTAATCGAAAGGCCTTAAAATTAAAGTGTTGTTGGAACTAAGTGGGCATTCAAAAATAAAATGAATTATTCATATGTAGTAGTTAGAAATATGGCAAGATTGGTGGCCAAGGGATATAATCAAATAGAAGAAATTAATTTTGAAAAAACTTTTGCCCCTATAGCCAGACTTGAAGTGATAAAGGTGTTACTAGACTTTGCTTATTTTAAAGGTTTTACATTATTTCAAATGAATGTTAAAAGTATCTTTCTTAATGGAGTGATACAAGAGGATGTTTATGTTGAATAACCCAAATTATGTGTTTAAATTGGAAAAAGCATTGTATGGACTAAAATAAGCTCCTTGGGCTTGGTATAAGAAGCTAAGCACATTCCTACAAGAAAGATCATTTGTTAAAGGAAGCATAGACACCACTCTCTTCTTAAAAAAGGTATGAAAAGACATACTCATTGTTCAAATATATATTGATGATATCATGTTTGGATCCACCAATAAAAAACTTTATGATGATTTTTCAAAAATAATGTGTAGTGAATTTAAAATGAGTTTGATGGGAGATTTGAGATACTTTCTTAGTTTTAGTATAAAGCAGAAAGAGGATGGAAAATTTCTTTGTAAGTAAAAGTATATTAAAGGACATCCTCAAGAAATTTGAAATGGATAAAGCTAAACAAATGAGTTTACCAATGAGTTACTCAATGTAGTTAGATAAGGACTCTAAGGGAAAATTTATTAATCAAAGAAAATTTAGAGGAATAATTATATTATTACTTTACTTAACTGCTAGCAGATAAGACAACATATTTAATGTTTGTTTGTGTGATAAATTTTACATGATGTAGGGTTGATCCTGCGATCGTCCAGGACGATATGATCGTATCAATCATCCTTAATTACTCCCTTGATTTCCTGATCATTTAAGGCATAATTTGTGAATATCATCCAGGCCGATCAAGGATCGTACTGGCCGATAATTTAAAAATACAGTATACCTTAATTGTCTATGGAAGCAACTTCTTTCTGTTTTGAGCTTATCGTCCTGGCCGATACACGTATCGTCCAGGCCGATATGTTAATGACGGCTACCTTAATTAAGAATCCTTATTTAGACTTTTTGTTTTAAGCCTGATCGTCCAGGACGATGTAAAAAATCGTCCTGGCCGATATGAGTAAAAACAGAAATTCTAAGTCTCTCAAGTGTGTGTGTGTGTAGGGTTACTTAGCATCAGTCTCTTTGATCATTACAAGAAGACTCAAGAAATGAAAAATAAAAGTACAGACTGACTCAACCCTAAACATACGCAATCCTGAACTGGCTTTTTCTTGATTATCCGATCTTCGATTCCTGAAAAAGTTAGAGCAAACAAGCAGTCCAAGGAAGAATAGTGTATAGTCATCATCCAAAACATTAAGCCATGAAAAATAGATTTTTTTAACAACAAACCTAGTTTGGTCCCTTCTTAGGATAAGTTAGAATGCAATCGCAGGTGTGGTATGCTGTGAAATCATGAACTTTAGGTCTAACCACCCCAATGGTACTATGGTGATAGTGCAAGTGTGTGAGATGTGTCCTAGCCCATGCCACATGAAAAACATCTAACTCCTGGAAAAAAAATTTCTTAAATTGTTTGAGTTATAATGCCTCTTTCCTAGGTCTTGGCTTTAAATCAAGGTGTGTGTCTTCTCAATTTCCTTTAAAGTGAATCCAATTCGTTCTTTAGTCTTAAGTTTGTATTTTCCATAAAATTATATCAATCCTCAACTTTCTCTATCCTTGGGAATTTCTTAAAACTTAGACTCAAGTGAGGAGTGTGAAGCTTTCAATGCAACATGTCATACAATTAATTCCAAATTTTTTATTTAAATAATCAAAATTCATTCAAGTAAGTGATGGATTTTGAATCAATCGTAGAATGATCTTTGAGAATAATGCATACTCTTTTTGTAAATTGGAAAGTTCTAACTTTAAAACTAGCATGAGTCTTTTTTAAGTTTTTTGTATGATGCATGAATTTTCTCCAAATTTTCAAACAATTTCATCATTAGGTGGGATTAACTTACCTCTTCCCTCATCAACTTTTGCTCAAACGATGATACTTCCCCCATTAAGCACAGGTTTGTTAGTATCTTGCTCTGGTATAGTCTCAGAGAATGCTATACCAGATTTCTGCCAGAATGCCTTTGAAACTCTCTTGTCCCTTCCTAAACTTAGGTTTCTCCTCAATCTTTTCCTTGCTTGTGTTATCTTAAAGTGTCGGGCAATCAGTTCTCTTATGTCCTGGTTTCTTGCATTCATAACAAACAATATCAGAAGATCCTTTAGAATATTTATGATCCTTACCTTTTCTCCAATGATGCTTTTGCTTCTTCCTTAGAAAGCTTTTGAATTGTTTGTGATGAAGGCAACTTCATCGCTTTCAGACCCGAAAGATTCAGAATCTGATTTGTGCGCCTTCAGTGCAACTGTTTTCTCCTTCTTTTTCTCACCTGCATCAAGATTTCTTTGATTCACCCCTTGCTCATAAGCAATGAGTGAGCCAAGTAAGTTATCAATAGAATAAGTGTTCAAATCCTTATATTTAGTGATTGCAGTGATTTTAGCATCATATGACAAAGACAAGCATCTCAAAACCTTGTTTACTTTTTCATAGTTTGAAAGTTCTTTTCCTAATGCATGTAGTGAAGTAACTATCTGAGTAAACCTAGTATACATGTCAGAAATTGATTCATGAGGTTTCATACGAAAAAGTTCATAGTCATGCAAGAGAATATTCAAACGGGATTGTTTAACTTCATTAGTGCCTTCATAGGTGATACACAATTTATCCCAAATTTCTTTACCAGTTTTGCAAGTGGAGACACGCATGTAATCCTCAGATTTTAAAGTACAGAAAAAATAGTTCAAACATTTTTCATTCAATTGAGCTAAATCTCATTCATCGAAAGTCCATTCAGTAAAAGCAACTTCAGTTTTAACACCATTAATTTTGCGAGAAGGTGGAGAATAACCTTCTTTGATAAGCATCCACATGCGATAATCATTAGATTATAAAAACGTTAACATATGGGTTTTCCAAAAATCAAAAGGTAGGTTATCGAACAGGGGAGGTAGGGTAGTAGAATACCCTTCCGTAGTGTTACGATTCCCAAGGTTAGCCATGGATCAAAATCAAAAAGTTTTCAAACATAAAATTTGTTAATCTCGCTCTGATACCACTTGAAAGTTTGTTAGGGATGTTAATCCCAATAGAACTGGCCCAAGCTAACCAAGAGGGGGGGGGGTCAATTGATATTTTAAAATTTCTTTTCAACAAAAGCAATAAGATCACAAATCAAAACAAAATTACACCACAAGAAAAAAATAATGCGGAAATTAAAGTGTGGAAGCAAGAAAACAATAACACAGAAATTTATAGTGGTTCGGTCAACTTAACCTACGTCCACTCCTTGGAGTCATCTTCCAAGTATTGCACTACAAAATGTGTCTCTCCTTTAGCCCCCACGGCTAGGCGGAGAAGCCCTCACAAAGAAGTCCTTTTTGCCACCCCGACAAGGTAGAGAACCTATCTCATTTTGCTTCCTCCTGAAGATGGCAGAGAACCACAATCCAGTGCTAAAAACCTTACCTCTATCGACCCTTCCACGAACAAGAAACTCTAGATGAAGAAGAAGCAGAGCGATCCTTGAAGCACCCTTGTAAATCCCCTTAAATCTCCCCCTCACAAGATCCTCTCTCTCTCCCTCTCTCTCTTTCTCTCCTCAAGGCCTTCTCTGGTCAAGGAAGCAGCAAAAGATTGTTTAAAATGTTGAACAAGAGCTCTTAAATAGAAGAGTTTCAAAGGAGCTCATTAATTGCAAGTTGCCGACAATATCATCCAGGCCGATCTGGACATCGTCCTGGCCGATCAGTACAAATCTAAAAAGATCGGCTAGAGCATCGCCCTGAATGCAAATTGGATGATATAAAATTGGCTTGATCGTCAAGGCCGATATCACGATCGTCCCGGCCGATCAGTTCAAATCAGAGGAAAATCGTCCAGAGCATCACCTTGAATTTGAGCTGGCCGATATGTATCGTCCAGAAGTAACTAAGGTTTTTGAATAGATCATCCTGGCCGATCCTGCGATCGTCCAGGACGATATGATCGTATCAATCATCCTTAATTACTCCCCTGATTTCATGATCAGTTAAGGCATAATTTGTGAATATCGTCCAGGAGGATCACTGATTGTCCTGGCCGATTATTAAAAAATACATAATACCTTAATTGTCTATGGTGACAACTTCTTTCTATTTTGATCTTATCGTCCTGACCAATACACGTATCATCCAGGACGATCTGTTAATGTCGAGTACCTTAATTAAGAATCTTTATTTAGACTTTCTGTTTTAAGCCTGATCGTCCAGGACGATGTAAATATCGTCCTGGCCGATATGAGTAAAAATATAAATTCTAAGTCTCTCAAGTGTTCATGTGTAGTGTTACTTAGCATCAGTCTCTTGACCATTACAAATAGACTCAAGAAGAGAAAAAAAAAGTACAGACTAACTCATCCCTAAACTTATGCAATCTTGAACTGGCTTCGTTTGTTCATCCGATGTTCGATTCCTAAAAAGTTAGAAGTAACAGGCAGTCCAAGAGAATCAATAGTGTTTGTCGATCATCAAAATATAAGTCATGAAAATAGATTTGCAAAAGTTATTATTTATTGTGTGTGTGATTTGTTTGTGTGTGTACTTTTTTTTTAATTCGTTATATTTGGTGTGTGTGTGTGTGTTTTCTTTTTGAATTCAATTTGGTATAATTTTTTTAAATCCTTTGTTTTTTAATTGAGCATTCATTGAGGAGGAGCTTAGGATAAAAATGGCCTTTAATGTTATTTAAAAAAATAATTATTTTGCCATCATAAAAAAGGGGGAGATTGTAGCAACTTAGACGTTAAGATTGGGTTTTATATAATGTTATTTTTTTATGATAACAAAATATTATTGTTTTAATTATCGTTTCTTCTAAGATACATTGGGTACATTTTCTATTTTTTATTTATGTATACTAATATTTCAGGAAAATCATACTCTAGATTACTGAAGACTTCAATGCATAGTAGATTAGGGTTTCATGTAAAGAAGCCTATAATTTTCTATTTTTTCTTGAGTATGAGAGAGTGTGATTACAATTTGGTAATCGTGCACACACATATTATGGTAGTGAGTCAAAACTTAAGAATTTTAAAACTAATTGTTCTAAATGATTTCAAATTGTACTAGACGATTTGTTAAGTTTTTTCCCCAAATTGAAGTTGATCAAATCATGTCTTTAAATTTGTTTAAAACTATTTGTATTGTATGATAGTTTTTTCATACATATAATTCAAATTATACAAAATCAGTGTTTACTAGATCATGTAAAACAAACTCATCATTTTTATATATTATTTATACTGTACAATGTATGTTAATATAGATGACTCATAGAGTACAAAATGGGGTCATGTATGATTTATTTTAACTGTTCATAATATACGATGTCAATTTGTATAGAAGACTGACAGAGTAAGAAATGAGGTTCGTATAGGATCGTATCGGATGAATTAGTTCAAATTTTAACAATTTATATAGTATGATGTCAGTTAGTACATATGATTGATAGAGTGTGATATCAGGTTCGTACATGTTCGAATATAGATTTTTAAACTATTTGTATTGAGGATCCTCGATCGTACTATATTATACAAGGTCGGTTGAATTGTAATTTTAATTCTGTACACAATTTTTCTTGTGTTTATTTTATAAGAGTCCTAAAAGCTGACACTCATATCTTTTGTTATGATTTTATCTTGGGAGTGGCCATTTTTTTTATAAAACTACATAAAGCATTTTATTAAAAAAACAAAACCTAATACAAACTAGTAAGTGATAGAAAACCTATCACTCTCCTCCTTCAACATGGAAAAAAGGAAGGAGGAAATGAGTGTTTAGGAGAGATTATGAGAGTGAAGTGTGAGAGATCAATTGAGGGGGAGTTGTGAGGGATTCACAAGGTTGACCAAAGCGAGGATTTCTTTTTCCTACTTGAAAATTTTACCCATAGGCTTTTGAGAGAAGATATTCACTATTGGATCACTATACTCTGTCTTCACTAGGATGGTGAGAAAGGATATTGGTACTCTAACATCACCAAGAGGGTGAGAAAGGATGTTGCTACTCTGCCATCTTCAGGAGGGTGAGAAAGGATGTTGGTACTCTGCCATCATCAGGAGGGTGAAAAATGATGTTGGTATTCTTTCACACTGAGTTTGTAGAAGAGAGCTTGTAACGGCTTCTCCACCTTAGTGTGGGGGAAAAAGGAGGGTCACTTTGATTTAATGCAATACTTGAAGGAGTGTTCAGGGAGTGGAGATAGGTCTAGTTGGATCGAACTACTATAAAATTTGGTGTTCTTCTATTCTTTTACATTTCACTATATTTTTATTTTTCATACTTTATATTACTGTGGTTGAAGAATATTTTGTGAAAATCTATTTCCACAAAAAATCACATTACTCAGAATAATTAAGTAAAATTTCATACAATGGTTTTCTATAATCTAAGAGATATTTAAATTACCAATTCACCCCCCGCTTGGTTAGCCATAAGATAGTTCTATTAGGTCAAACAACCTACTCAAACATTTAAAAAGTTCATAATCCTGCTTTAAAATATTCATGTTAGATTGCTTGATTTCACTAGTATTTTCATATGTAGTGCATAATCTATCCAAATTTTCTTTGCTAGTAATACAAGTAGAGATTCTTATGTAATCTTTAGAATTTAAAGCACATGAAAAAAATTCAAGAATTTAGTATTTAATTGAGCATTGATTTATTATATTATGCTACATTCAGCAAAATGAATATCATTTTTGACTCCATCTATAATATATGATTGTACAGAATTATCAGTTTAAATTATATGCCACATTTGATAATCATTTCATTTCGATAAAGTAGACATGCAAATTTTCAAAAATAAAAAAGAACTATTTTTAAATAAAGGTGGTCACATAGTTGAATAACCTTCCATAATATTATGATTTTCAAAGTTAGCCATTGCTCATCTTTTCAAAATTTTTCTAAATGTCTATTTTTGAATCCCACTCTGATACCACTTAAAAGTTTGTGAGGATTGTGAAATCTTAAAGAACTACTATCGAGGCTAACCAAGTGGAGATTGAATTAGTGATTTAAAAAAAATATTTAAATAAAAAGAAAATCCCCTCCTTTAAGCTTTTTTAACATATGAAAACAGATAAGTAATATAACATAATATCAATCACAGATTTTTAACCAAGCAGTTATATCCAAAAATAAATGTGGAAAGTAAAGTGAAAGAAATAAAATAAAGAGCAAACAAACTAGAGATTTATAGTTGCTTAGTTAACTTGACCTACATCAACTACATGGAGTCACCACTCTAGGTATTTCTCTAAACCTTTAGTGACTCTCCATTAGTCCCCATAATTAGGTAGAGAAACTCTTACAAAATTGTTACGGATTTGGATTCATGGATTATGATTTTTGATGATAGCAAACACTCTTATTTCTCTACGACTGCCTTGCCTACTAACATTTCAGGTCAACAAGATCAGACTATAATTGGAACCGGCTCAAGATTTGGAGAAACTATTTTACTTGTAATTCTGACAAATGTAATTCTTTATTTCTTGAGTCATGTCCTGTAGGGGTGCTTAATTGATTTGTACCTTACACACACACACTTGGGAATTTTTTTCTATCTGATGTAGAGTTTACTATTTTGGTAACATCATTCGGGATGATATTTATATCGGCCTAGACAATCGGTTCAAAAATAGAAACTCGAATTAGGGCATCTTGATTAAGGCAAGTGTCATTAAGTCGATTGGCCTGGATGATCATTATATCAGCTAGGACCGACTCAAATCAAAAAGAATCTGCCGCCAGATCTATTTAGGAATTATTTATTTTGGACATCAGCCAGGACGATCCATATTATCAGCCTGGACAATGTTAATAACTATGTCTAAATTGATCTGGTATTTAATGAAAGCAATTAATAGTGATTTGTACGATCAAATCCGCCGGGCCGATCGTAAGATCAGCCAGGATGATTTGAAATCATCCAGCTTCTATTTAGGGCGATGTTTAGGATGAATTTCCTCTGATTTGAACTAATCGTCCTGGATGATATGACCAAAAATCTTCTGATAATCCCTAACCGATCGGGTTGATTGAGCATAATTTATGCTGATCGGCCAGGCCGATATTTATATCAGCCTGGACAATAATGTTGGTAAGTTATATTAATTAGATCATTTTGAGCTCTTCTATTTAAGCTTTGATAAGACACTTAGTAAGTGCCTTTTGGTAGCCATTGTAGCTTCATTCTTTTGGAGGGAACTTAAAGAGAGAGCTTGAAAGGGAGAGAGGAAAGAGTGGAGTTTGAGAGTGGGAGAAGTTCCTTGGATGGGGACTCAAGGGAGTATGGATGGGGATTCCACACAGTTGCTCCGGTGAGCTTGCACCTTAATACCATTGGATTCAAGGCTTTTCTTGAGAGAAGTTCATGGAAGAAGAAGATCTCTTTGGTGTCAAAAGACCCGGCTACTCCGCCACACCGGGGAATGTGTAAGTGATTTTGTAAGGGCTTCTCCGCCTAGCTATGGGGGCTAAAGGAGAGACACTTAGTTTAGTGCAATACTCGGAGGGTGCCTCCGAGGAGTGGACGTAGGTCAAGGTTTGACTGAACCACTATAGATTTGGTGTGTTCCTTCCTTTATTATTTCCGTGTTTAATTTCCGCATTGTGTTTTCTTTGTCGTGAATTTTTGTTTGGTTTGAGTTTTGTCTTAAAGATATTTAAAAAACCAATTCACCTCTCTCTTAATTAGCCTTGGGCTGGTTCATAAGGGGCCTAACACCCCTAACAAACTTTCAAGTAGTATCAGAGCAGGATTCATAAAATTAAGTTTTTGAAAACATTTAAATTTTGATCCATGGCAAATTTTTCTAATCATAATATTATGGAAGGTTATTCAATCACTATACCACCTTTATTTAAAAATAATACATTTGATTTTTGGAAAATTTGCATGTCTACTTTCTTCCAATCAATTGATTTTCGAATGTGACAAATGATTTTAACTGGTTATTCTTTACCGTCACGTGTTATAGATTGAATTAAAAATGATATTTATTTTAATCAATGGAATAAGAAAGAATAAATCAATGCTCAATTGAATGTAAAATCATTAAACTATTTGTTTTGTGCTTTAAATTCTGAAGACTTTATGTTAGTTTTCACGTGCACTACTAGTAAGAAAATTTGAGATAAATTACACACCATATACAAAGACACTAGTGAAATCAAGCAATCCAAGTTGAATTTTTTAATGCATGATTATGAACAGTTTTGCATGAAACCTATGAGACCATCTTAGAGATGTATACTAGATTTATTCAAATTGTTACATCATTGCATGCTTTAGGTAAAGAGTTTTCAAACCTTGAAAAATTTAATAAAATTCTGCGTTGTCTACTTTATAAGTTTGATGCAAAAGTTATTGCTATTTGTGAATTAAAGAATTTGAATAAGTATTCTATTAATAATTTGATTGGCTCACTCATTTCCTATGAGCAATGTTTGGGTCAAATATTTTTGGATGCAGGTGAAACGATTGTAATAAATGCTAAAGACATGGAGAAAAGTGGCTAGTTGGTGACAAAGGTAGCTTATCAAGCAAATTAAAAAGCTCACCAAAGCATAAGATTCAACAAAAGTGGAATAAAGGTAAAAATGGTAAGAATGGTAAGATTACTTCTGACATTATTTGCTTTGGATGCAAGAAGCCTGGACATATGAAAAATTAGTGCCCAAATTTTAGAACTCTTCTTACAAAAGAAAATGGTAAAGCTAAGCAAATCATAAAAATGGAAAATAATGAAAAGCAAAAATCCCTTGGACAGACCTAACTTCTGAATCATCAGATCAGGAGTAAGATTATGCTTAATCTCTTATTTGTGTAATTTTTTATTTTTTGTTGTTCATTGTTTTTCATTTGTTTTCTGTACTATCTTTATGCTTTGTTATTTATTTGTTTATTTTTCATTCCTTTTTCTTTTACATTATAGTTTTAAACTTATCTTTACTTTTTTCTTTTTTTTTGTGAAGTTCTCTCTGATCAACACACACGTTCACTTTTCTAAAAATTGAAAATTTTACCTCCTATTTTTTTCTTAAACTCTGATGTAAGTTGAAGTTTTCTTCTCTAAAATTAGTTAAAGGAAGAAAATTCATGATTTTGTCTCTCTATCTCTTTTCCTAAAGAGGTTATTCTACTTTTGTTTTAAAATCTTCATCATATTTTAAATTGGATTTTAAAACTGAACGTTTTTCATCTCCCTATATTTATCTATCGTATTAGTATCTTTTGAAAGTTATTGAATCTACCTCATAATTTTCTTAACCAAGAAGTTTGTTGTGTCAATAAAATGGGTTTACTTTTATTTTTAAAATTTCAGAAAGGTAGCATATTAAAAAAAATGGCCAATGTCGGCAAATTAAAAAAAGTGGCTAATGACGTCAAATAAAAAGATGCTCAATGATGCCAAATTGAGAAATATACATAAAGTGTATAAAAAAGTAAACGATGTGGAAAGTGCGATAAAAAATTTAGCAAGAGGCATAAAATGAGTCCACAAAGAATATGCTTACTTTTTCTATATTACTTAAAGCTTAAGAAAACCCTTGATATTTTTGAAGCTTGATCTTAAAAATCATGATTTTTGGTTCATCAATTTTTGTATTAATCTTCTATTAGATATGTTTTATGAAAAGATTTTTGAAAAATTAATATGCTTTTTTTCATTTATTCCTTGATTTAGATATTGGATTAAAAAGTTTTTGAGCCTTTAAAAGAACTTGATCTTGGATTAACAATTTATGAATTTCTAGTAGTTTCTGGATTATGCGTTGTCAATCCATTCCTTACTATGCTTTTGGCAAAAATCAAGAGGTAACTTTCTCATTTTAAGAATTTTTTTTTACAAGATTAGGGATCATTTTGTTTTTTATTTGTTTGTTTGAGCCCCTCTCTTTTTTATAATGTCAAAGGGGGAGATCGTTTTATTGTATTTATATCTTTTTTTTTTCTCTTTCAAAAATTAAATAAATATATTTTTGATTCCCCCTATTTTTAAAAGTTTTATTTTAGTAAGGGGGACATTAGGAGAAAATGTTTTTATTTTTGCAAATTCAAACAGTAATGTTTGTCATCATCAAAAAAGGGATATTATTGTGGATTTGGATTCATGGATTATGATTTTTGATGATAGCAAACACTCTTATTTCTCTACGACTACCTTGTCTACTGACATTTCAGGTCCAAAAGATCAGACTGCAATTGGAACTGGCTCAAGATTTAGGTAAACTATTTTACTTGTAATTCTTACTGATGCAATTCTTTATTTATTGAATCATGTCCTGTAGGGGTGCTTGCTTAATTTGTAACCTAGCAGACACACACTTGAAAAATTTTTTTCTGTCTGATTTAGAGTTTACGATTTTTGGTAACATTGTCTGGGATAATATTTAAATCGACCTAGATGATCAGTTCAAAAATAGAAATCTGAATTAGAGCATCCTGATTAAGGCAACCATCATTAAGCCGATCGGCCTGGACGATCCTTGTACCGGGCATGACGATAGGCTCAAATCAGAAAGAATGTGACACTAGATCTATTTAGGAATTATTTAATTTTCGACATTGGCCAGGATGATCCATATCATCAGCCTGGACAATGTTGACAATTATGTCTAAATTGATCTGATATTTAGGGAAAGCAATTTATGATGATTTGCACGAACACATCGGTCGGGCCGATTGTAGGATTGGCTAGGATGATTTGACATCAGCCAGCTTCTATTCATGGCAATGTTCAGGATGATATTCCTCTGATTTGAACTAATTGTCCAGGACCATATCTTATCGGCCTGGATGATATAACCCAAAAATCTTCTAATTGTCCCTAACCGATTGGGCTGATTGAGCATAATTTATGCTGATCGGTCATGCCGATATTTATATCGGCCTGGACAATAATATCGGCAAGTTGCATTAATGAGCTCATTTTGAGTTCTTCTATTTAAGCTTTGACAAGACACTTGGTAAGTGTCTTTTGGCAGCCATTATAGCTTCATTCTTTTGGAGGGAACTTGAAGAGAGAGCTTGAAAGGGAGAGAGGAAAGGGTGAAGTTTTAAAGAGGGAGAAGATCCTTATAGGGGGACTCAAGAGACTATGGAGGGGATTTCTCAAGGTTGTTCCAGCGAGCTTGTACCTTAGTACTGTCGGATTCAAGGCTTGTTTTGAGGGAAGTTCACAGAAGAAGAAGATCTCTTTGGTGTCAAAGGACCCGGCTACTTGGCCGCACCGGGGAAGGTGGAAGTGATTTTTTAAGGGCTTCCCTGCCTAGCTGTGGAGGCTAAAGGAGAGACACTTAGTTTAGTGCAATACTCAGAGGCTTACTCTGATGAGTGGACATAGGTCAAGGTTTTACCAAACCACTATAAATCTGGTGTGTTCTTTCCTTTATTATTTCCGTGTTTAATTTTTGCAATTTATTTTCTTTGTAGTAAATTTTGGTTTGGTTTGAGTTTTGTCTTAAAGATGTTTAAAATATCAATTCATCTCTCTCTTAATTAGCCTTGAGCCAGTTCATAAGAGGCTTAACTTCCCTAACAAACTTTCAAAAATCTCTTCCTCCAATCTGGTGTGGTAGAGGACCATAATCCTTTTTCTCACTCTAGGAGATGGAAGAGAACCACATATCCTTTCACGGGTAGAGAACCTTGAATCGCTTTCACCTTTCCTAACGCAGCGGAGTAGCCGGGTCCTTTTACACAAAAGATATCTTCTACCTAAAACTTCTCTTAGGAAAAACCTTGAATCCATTGGTATTAAGGTGCAAGCTTTCCAGAGCAACCACTTAAAACCCCCTCCACACTCCCTTGAAAACCACAAGGATCTTCTCTCTCTAAAACTCCACCTTTTCCATTTCATTTAGCTCCTAATTCGGGTGGGGGAAATTATTCTTAAGAAAATAAAATCAAAGATAATCATTATCATCATATTCAAATGGTTAAAAATAAATGATATTTTCTTTCCTTTGAAGGGTATAACATTTATTATTATGATTTTGTTTACAAAATTAATGAAAATACATCTAGATTATTGTAGGTAAATATGTCATTAAGCATCATTTTGGCCCTTCAAGGTCATATATAGTTTCATCTTGAATTTGATTATGAATAATGGGATGAAATTTATAATTTTGAAATCTAAACCTATGAGATAATTGTCTTCTCATCGTCTAAGGTAATGTATCAATCATAATGATCTGTTTAACTTTAAGATTAATTATGCTAAAGTTTACATTAAAATTTTTACAAAAATACATTTATAATTAATTCCATACTCCTAAAAATTACAAACAAATATATACTCTAAGCTAGGCTAGAGTAGCACAACCCTTTAAATTAAAGTCTCTCTAAGCTCGTCTAAGACTCCTCCAAGCTAACCCACCACCATCTTTACTTGAAGTACATTAATTGGAACTTCTTTATAGGCTTCCCTTTATTACATTTATTCTACCCTAACATTTGATTTACCCTCTTGTGCATTCTGATAGTATTGAGCTAACTGGTGGCCTTATTGGTTACACCTGAAATACTAGCCAACATATAAAAAAGAATGGCCACGATTTCTCCTCCAATAAGAACCATAGATTGGATTGTTACAAACAAGTACCAATGTAATTTTCTCTTAAAAGTTGCTAAACCTCGGCAATTTATTTTATTGGCTATGCATCAACTTTTTTTTGTATTGACTCCAATTTTATATGGCTAATGGTAAACCATTCTCTACTCATATCCCATCATACTTAGGTCACCATTAGATTATTCTCTTTTAACCTCGCTCTTTGAACAATGTCAATTATGTTGAAACATGTTCACTATGAATTAGGTTGTTAAACCTAAGCTTGTGTCCCAGCGGCTAACCAAGATGGTGGGTGAATTGGTATTTAAAAAATTTTATCCTCTTTTAAAATTTAAAATTGAGAATTTAAATTTAGTGAATTTTATAGAAAAGGTTTTTCAACCATAAATTTGAAATAAGAAAACTAAAAAATAAAAAGTAGCGAAAAAATAAAAGACACGAGATTTATAATGGTTCGGTCAAACTTGACCTACATCCACTCCCCGGAGACACCCTCCGAGTATTGCACTAATACCATTAGTGACTATCCTTTTACACCCACAGTAAGGCGGAGGAACCTTTTACAAAACACAATTCCACCACTACCCGGTGCGGCAGAGAACCGTCATCCTTTTACACTCTTCCTAGTGTTTGCAGAGAACCGTCCTTTCTTTCAAACTCTCCTACTGTGGGCAGAGAACCCTTCAGCTTTTCACACTCTCCTAGTGTGGGTAGAGAACTCTTCGGCTGTTCACTCTCTCCTATGTGGGCAGAGAACCCATCGGCTGTTCACACTATCTAAGTGTCAGCAGAGAACCTGATCTCCTTGACAGATCTTCTTCACAAGAAATCTTGAAGGAAGAGAGAAAAGTGTGAAGTAAACACAAATCAAAAGTAAAGATTCTTACCTTTGAATAACAAGTGATGCCTTCACACTCCAGTAGGAAGAATCCTCCTTGAAACACTCTCTCACACTCTCTCCCTGACTCTTCTTTTAGTTGGCATGAAGTTCAGTAGGCAAAAAGATTAAGAGACAGTCTAAATTGGACTATTTATATGAAAGATAAGAAAAATTGTCCAAAAACTACAAATTTTCAAGTCAACATGAAGTTGATCGTCCCGTACGATCGTGGATCATCCTGGATGATTTTACTTAAATGTGTGGAAATGAACCAAATATATATTAGTACGAACTGAAATTATACCCGGGCATCATCCCGTATGAACTAAGTTCGTCCGGTACGAACAGTTATACCATAGGTCAGTTCCCAAAAATACTGCAGGACGTCGCCAAAATTTTAAGAGTCGGTTCATTTCATCCTAAGACAAATATGAGTTCGTCCAGAAAAAATTTTTACAGAGAATAATTTGTCCTAGGACGACTTTGCGTTCGCTTGAACAAAAATTTTCTAGAGAGCATTTCTTCCAAGTACGAATATGAATTTCGTTTGAATGAAAATTTTCCAGAGGAAATTTCATCCTGGGACGAATTTGAGTTCATCTGGACGAAAAGTTTTAGAGAACATTTCATCTTGGAATGATTAAACATAAATCCTGGACGATCAGGACTTAGAAAAATTTTCTTCAACTCCTATTTGTTCCATTGCTTTTTAGAGGAGATAACTGACTTGATCGCCCCGTACGAACTATATTCTTCCCGTACGATCAGTATAAATTGTTAAAGATCTACTTAAGTGTGTGTGTGTTTATTCACTCAATTACAATCATTTCCTCTCAAACTTAATTCAAAGAAAAGTATAAGCTTCAATTCACAAAATCTTTCTTGCTAAATTTGATTTGAAGTCTTCAGTAGTCTGGAGTTTGATTTTTCTAAAATGTTAGTTTATTCAAGAGCAAAAATAAATATTCCGAAAAGTTTTAGGATATATCAATACATAAAATAGTAATATTTAGAATTATTAAAACTATATAAGTTGTAAGAATATAAAACATGCAAATAGCAACTCTCTTAGAAATCTCCTCCTTTTTGATGATGGCAAAATAATTATTGTTTGTATAACTTTAAATTCTAAGAATCTCCTAAACTCCCCCTGAATTGATCATAGGAAAAATAAGGAGGCTTTGCACAACAATTTTAACTTTTTCCCTTTTTTTTTAATTTAAATGCAACAATCTACGAAACAGAAATATGATACAAACAAGGATACAAAAAAAAATACGAGTGAAAAGATACGAACATACAAACAAATAATATTTTCTCCCCCTTTTTGACAACAGCAAAAAGAGAAGAAGAAAAAGACCAGAAATGTAAGCAGTCATATGATAATCCTTTGATAATTGATCTTTGAAAGTGATTGAAATAAATTTTGCAGATAAAATCAAAATATTAGGCAAATCATAGTAATTCATAGAATTTAAGAAGATATATAACATTGATAATAAAAATTATACATAAAAAATATGAGTCAATTTAGACACTAAAATAGAGAAAACCATTGCAAAAAGGATGAATAGAAAATTTATATATTTTAAATTTCAATATGGAATATAAATGTACCGAAGATCAATTTTAATTAAGAGATTAAAACATTATGGAAAGAAGTAACTACCACATGTTATTCAACTTTGTGCACATTTTTGTGCATCTTTTATTTGTGGACTTCTTTTGTGCCTGTTTTTCAACTTGAGAACCATTGCACATTCCTTTTGATTTTTGTACTTTTATATATTTTTCAAGAGTAATTTTGATCTTTCCAAAATCAATAATAAAAAATTTTAAATTTTTCTATGTGAATAAATATTTTTTGAGAAGTAAAATACAAAATAAGAAAATATCATAGTTGCAATAATAATATTAGACATTAATGTAGTCTAAATAAGAGACATGAAATTGACAATCTTAATTACATCAAGTTATAAGCAATACTTAAATTTAGAAAAATTAGATTTTCTAATAAATTTAATTTTAACTTACATTTCAAAGTATAGCACTTTTAAGATCTAAAATTATAACGATTGTCATATAGACTAACACATATTTCAAAAATAAGATTAAAGCCAAAACAGGATAACTTATATTGATATCAAAATGAAACATATTGCAATTTAAGAATATGATATCAATATATCATAAGATTTTAAAACAAAACATCTAAGAAAAAGAAAGTACAATACATTTTACTAATCCACAAAAATTAAAAAAAAAAACAATAACTAAAGAAACACAAAATCTAGTACGAGTGTCACTCAGAAGGACCCTGATCTGGAGGAGGATGAGGAAGAGGAGCACCACCAAAGATGTTAAAATAAGTACTCATCATAAGCACATTGGTACTAATATCATTCATTTGTTCCCTTATAAACCCCATGTCTTGAGCATAATGTATATCCTGTTGCTGCATATGAGCTTCAATTTGATCAAACCTTTGATCAAAGTGAGTCTCTAAACAATCAAATCTTTGAACCAAATCCTAATAATTTGGTTCATTAGCAGGTGCAGGTGCAGCTTCATGTTCTTCCTCAGTAAAACTAATGACATGTGTTTTACTTTGTTCAACTTTACTGAAGATTTCTCTAAATGATCCGTCATTGTAGTAGAGTGGTTCTTCAAACTCTTGATCAGGATGACTAAATTGTATTTCTTATCCAGAATGTAGGCAACCACAAGTACTAA
Organism: Dendrobium catenatum; assembly: GCF_001605985.2. Classification (NCBI taxonomy): domain Eukaryota; kingdom Viridiplantae; phylum Streptophyta; class Magnoliopsida; order Asparagales; family Orchidaceae; genus Dendrobium; species Dendrobium catenatum. Next base: position 42,715 of record NW_021319041.1, read on the forward strand.
GGCAATATTCTTCTTTCTTTTATGTTCGACATGACCAATTTTAGAGAGTCCATAAAGATAGTCAAGGATTAGTTGGGCTTCATCTATAGATTCTTTAGTTATGATCAAAAAGATTACCATAGAAAGAAGAGGAGTAATGTTGATTCTATCACTAGCTTTAAGAATTATAGAAGTTCTAAGAACATGCTGGATGATACGAGCATTACGAACAAGACCTGATACTTTAGGCATATGCTCGTTAAAATTAATTCCTCTAATCACAATATTAATTTCATACCATGCATAATCAGAAGTAGTGATCAAAGTATGTGCCCTAGCTCCCTCAGTCCTTAAGTTTAAAAAGGCTCCTAAGTCAACCTTGGTGATTTTAACTTTCTTTTTAAAGACATAGGAATGGATTACAAAATGGTCGGAGTTAAAAGACATGTTTGCAAGGAAATAGTGAAAGGTTTTTTTGTTATAGAGATAAAGCTATGGTGAGTATAAAGCTAAATTGAGTAGAGGTAAACAAGTTCATTGCCTGAAAAGTTAGTTGTTCCTGGATAAGAATTCTAGAGGGTGTGATCTTGGTGGAGACAAACCTAGGAAAGGATTCTTCATTGGCTTTAGAAAGGAAGTTCTCAGAAGAATTCTTAGGTGGGCCCTTAGCTAGAATCTGTTGATGCTTGCTTGAACTTGCCATTGATAGGATCTAAGGAACGAAAAGATTTGAAAGTAAAGTGAGAGTGTGACTGTTGAGTTCAAAAGCCTATTTATTTATTAAAAAAATGACTGTTCGCACAGACGAAATTTTTACGTTCATCCCGTACGAAAAAAATTTTGTATAGACGAATGGATGCGTCTAAAATAAAACGGCTTTTTGTAATCACATAAATTACGAAGCATCCTTTCATAAAGACTTTTGACCAAACTGATCGTATAGATGAATACGTGTTCGTCCCGGGACGATCAGAACTTATGATCGTTTTAATGGCGGTTGAAATCATCTCTTCCATTGAACCGACATGTGTTCGTCTAGACAAACCAAAGGTTCGTACGTACGAAATATAGCATTAAAAACTACCTTATCCATTCAAATGTCATTCAATCATCCCGTCGTTTGAACAAGTTTGTCCTAGATGATTGTGATGATCGTACAGACGAAGTGAAAATTAAAAACTGAAAAATTGCACGCAAACGATTCAAAATCCTATAGTATGACACAATACACAATTTATAACGTACAAAAAAAATTTGTACCAGACGATTGTCACTCAAAGTTTTTAAATCATGCACTCAATCAAAACTAAAACATAAACACAACCAAAACTGCATAAAATCTCAAAAACTCAAATACAGAAATCACAAACAAAAACTAATAAAAAACACACAAAATTATTAACTAGAAAACACATATCAATATTGCAGAAAACATTTTTAATTAAGCATTCAAATCAATCACACCAAGCCTTATTCTTAATGCACTAAAAGTATCAAAGGCTAAAGGTTTTGTAAAAATGTCTGCAAGTTGATTTTTTGTAGAAACATGAGTGAGTTAAATTTCTCCTTGGGATACATTATCCCTTATGAAATGATGTCTTATGTCAATATATTTGGTTCTTGAATGTTGAATAGGATTTTTAGAAATATAAATAGCACTAGTGTTATCACAATAAATTGGATAGTGTCGATAGTTTATCTTAAATCAATCAATTATTATTTTAACTAATGTACTTGTGCCATACAACTTCCTAATGCAATGTATTTTGCTTATGCAGTACATAAATCTACTGAATTTTGTTTTTTACTAGACTAAGAGATTAAAGAATTTCCAATAAACAGACATGTTCCATAAGTGCTCTTTCTATCCACCTTATAACCTGCAAAGTCAGAATCTGAATAACCAATTATTTCAAATGAAGAGCTAAACTTAGGATACCAAATTCCTAAGTTCTTAGTTCCTAATAGATATCTTAGAATCCTTTTTACTACTGTCAAATGTGATTCTTTTGGATCCAAATTAAATCTAGCACACAAACAAACACTAAACATGATATTAGGTCGTCTAGCAGTCAAGTAAAATAAAGATACAATAATCCCTCTAAATTTCTTTTGATCAACAGATTTTCTCTTAGGGTCCTTATCCAACTGAACTGAGGAACTCATAGGTGTATTAACAGATTTAGCATTGTCCATTTCATACTTTTGAGGATATCCTTAACATACTTTGACTTACTAAGAAATGTGCCTTCCTCAATTTTTTAATGCTAAATCCTATAAAGTAACTTAAATCTCCCATTAGACTAATCACAAATTCACTACTCTTTATTTTAGAAAAATCATCACAAAGATATTTATTTGATGATCCAAAGATGATGTCATCCACATAAATTTGTACGATTAATATATCCTTTCCAACTTTCTTCAAAAAGAGAGTTGTATCCACACTTACTTTTTTAAATGATATTTCAAATAAGAAGGTGCTCAACCTTTCATGCCAAGCCCTAGGTGCCTGTTTAAATCCAAATAATGCCTTTTTTAATTTGAAAATATGATTTGGGAATTTAAAATTTTAAAAACCTGGTGGTTGTTCTATAAAAACATCTTCTTGAATAACCCCATTTAAAATGATATTTTTTATATCCATTTGATATAATTTAAATCCTCTAAAACACACAAAAGCTAGCAAAACCCTAATTGCTTCAAGTCTAGCTACATGGGAAAAAGTCTCCTCAAAATCAATTCCTTCAATCTGATTATACCCCTTAGAAACTAATCTAGCCATATTTCTAATGACCACTCCGGAGTCATTCATTTTATTTTTGAATACCCACTTAGTTCCAACTATACTTTGATTATTTGGCCGTGTAGTTAATTCCCAAACTTAATTTCTTATAAATTGATTTAACTTTTCTTGTATGGACAAAATTCAAAATTCATCTGAAAGTGCTTGATCAATATTAGTGAGTTCTATTGTAGAAATAAAGGCTGAATGATTGACTTCTTTGTTTAATCCACGCCTAATCCTTACACCCTCACTAGGTTCACCAATTATCAATTCCTTTGGGTAGTTTTAGAAAATATCAAATCTCTAGGCAAAGGGTTTTCTATCTCCAAATTTTCTACCACATTTCTTCTAAATTTTCTTCCAAATTTATTTTTTCAATCTTTTGGGAGCTATCCTCAATCTCATTTTCTACAACATTTGGCACTTCCAAATTTCCAAATTCATCAATTACAACATGTGTGGTCTCCTAAATTACCAAAGTTCTTTTATTGAATACTCTATAAGATTTTCTAACACTTGAGTATCCAACAAAAATTCTTTCATCTGATTTTGGATCAAATTTTCCTACGGCATATTTTCCATTGTTATGTATAAACACCTTGCAACCAAAAACATAAAAATGAGACAAATTAGGTGTTCTGCCTTTTAACAATTCATAGGGTGTTTAATTTAAATAAGCTCTCACCCTATTTAGAGCATAACAAGCAGTGCTAATTGCCTCAGCCCAAAAATATTTAAGAAGTGAGAATTCTGCCAACAATGCTCGTGCGGCTTCTATTAATGTTCTATTTTTCCTTTCGACTACCCTATTATGATGAGGGGTTTTAAGTGCAGAAAAATTATGATCAATTCCTTTCGCCTTATAAAAATCCTCAAATCTTTCATTTTTAAATTCTCCTCCATGATCACTTTGTATAGTCATGATTTCACACCTAAGTTTTCTTTGAATCCAAAACAAAAAATTTCTAAATTTCTCAACTGATTCACTCTTATAAAATAGAAATCTAACCCATGTGAATCTACAGTAATCATCAATAATCACAAAGTCGTATACCTTCGCTCCTAGACTTACACTTCTAACTGGTCTAAAAAGATCCATATAAAAAATCTCCAATTATTTACTAGTTTTAAGAACCTTATTGGATTGAAAAGAGGACTTCACTTATTTTTCTAATTGACATGCATCATAAAGGTGGTCCTTAGTAAAGTCTAGTTTTGGTATACCTCTTAGTAAGTTCTTTTGGGTAATCCTCCTAAGGTTTTTCATGCAAGAATGATAAAGTCTCCTATGCCAAAGTCATGACTCATCAGATACAGTTTTAAAACCAAAAGCAGTAGGAGTTTGAATGCAATTCAAGTCTAGCATATAAATATTATTAACCCTTTTACCATTCAAAACATCTTTACTTTTTAGGCTTAATATGTAGCTAGTAGGAAAAAATTTCACACAATATCCTTTATCACATAGCTAGCTTATACTTAACAGGTTATGCTTTAAGCCTTATACCAATAACATATTTTCAATGTAAAATTTCTTAAAATTTCTAATTATACTTATCCCAATCACCTTCCTTATGGTATTATCTCCAAGTGTAACCTTGTCTCCACTCCTGACTTCCAGCGATATGAATTATATAGTATCTCCAGTCATATGCTTTGAACATCCGCTGTCCAGGTACCATATGCTCTCACGACGTCTTGTATGAGAGCATCCCTGTAAAATTATCAAACGTTAGACCTGGGAACCCAAACAAGTTTGGATTCTCCTTTTGGAAATTTATAAAGAGATGCATGTATGATATGTCTAAGTTTATGCATCTTAGGTTTCCACTCCAAATAAGTTTTCTTCTTCAAAGTACAGGTGTGAGCTATGTGTCTAAACAATCCATAATTATTACATTTGACTTTTGGAAAAGGATTCCTAAGTCACTACTACTATTCATTTATCTTTTTTGGGATTACTTAAATTTAGGATACAAAATAAGATTAGTGAAATCTTCAAGTTTAGTGGGTATCCTATTATCCTCGAGAGCTTTTGTTGTTAATTTATAAAATAAATTCATATCTTCTAAAATTTGATTTGTTTAATTTGATCTATAAATCTTGCTCCGATTCATCCTTAAAATTTTTGAAATCTTTTTCAAGTTTAGCATATGATGATTTTAAATTTTCATGAATTTTATTCAAGTTATCAAACTCATCAAGTAATTTCATGTGGTTGTCATCAATTAAAGCTTGATCTTTCCTAAGGATTTCATGATTCTTTTGTAGTTCTTCAAATTATAAACTTATACTAGCATGCATTTTCTTTATTTTCCTATATACATTATTCATGTGTTTAGAAACTTCAAAAAGTTCATCATAACTTAACTCGCTTGCCTCTTCATGATCTGACTGATCAAGACTATCGGTCATTAAGCATAGATTAGTGACTTCTTCTTCATTTTCTATCTCTGAAGAGTCTGAGGCTGAGTTTTCCCAAAAAGCTCTTTGGAATTTCTTCTATCCCTTCTTTACAAAAGGTTTCTCCTCTACCTTCTCCTTGCTAGGAGTGGCTTTGAGTTTTAGGCATCTGTCTTTTTGTGTCCAGGTTTCCTGCTCTCATAGCAAATAACATCATTTGAAATCTTGGCATTTCTATTAAATTTACCTCTATTTCATTGTTGGCATCTCTTCTTCTTCCTCTTCAGAAAGCTTTTGAATTTTCTAGTCATCAATGCGATGTAATCTTCATCCTCAGGTTGTGAGTGTTCACTCTCAAACTCTTCCACTTTCAGTGCTATGTTCTTCTCCCTTCGTGGTTCACCTGCATCAATCTTTATTTGGCTAACTCCTTGCTCGTAAGAAATTAGATAACTAATAAGATTATCAATAGAGTAAATGTTTAGATCTTTAAATTCTATAATTGTAGTAATTTTAGCATCATAAGTAGTATGCAAACAACGAAGAATCTAATTAACCATTTCAGCATTCATTAGTTCCCTACCTATCCATGTAAAGAGGTGACTATTTGTGTGAATCTTGTGTATATATCAGAAATAGATTCATTAGGTTTCATGCAAAATAGTTCATAATCATACAACAAGATATTAATTCTAGATTACTTAACCTCATTAATCCCCTCATATGCTATAAAAAGTCTATCCCATATGTCATTTCCACTCTTGAAAGTAGAAACCCGCATGTAATTTTCTGATTTAAGTGCACAAAGGAAACTGTTCAAGCATTTGGCATTTAGTTGTGCTATGTCACGTTCTTGTACTGTCCAGTCCACAAAAGGTGTTTCAATTCTAACTCTGTTAACTAGTTTAGTTTGTTTTGTATACCCTTCCTGAACTAAGATCCACATACGATAATCAAGTGACTGTAAAAAAGTAGACATGTGTGTTTTTCAAAAATTAAAAGGAATATTGTTGAACAGTGGAGGACTAGTTATAGAGTAACCCTCAGGTGTATTTTGGTTTTTAAATATAGCCATCTATGTTAATCAAAAAGTAGTATAAAATTATGATTTTGAAACTATGCTCTGATACCACTTATTGAAACTTGTTCACTATTAATTAATTTATTAAACCTAATCTTATATCCCAACGACTAACCAAGAGGGAGGGGGGGTGAATTGGTATTTAAAAAATTTTAGTCTCTTTTAAAATTTAAAACCGAGAATTTAAATTTAGTGAATTTTATAGAAAAAATTTCCAGCCACAATTTTAAAACAATAAAATTGAAAAATAAAAAGTAGCGAAAAAATATAAGACACGAGATTTATAGTGGTTCGGTCAAACTTGACCTACATCCACTCCCCGGAGGCGCCCTCTGAGTGTTGCACTAATACCACTAGTGACTCTCCTTTTGCACCCACAGCAAGGCGGAGAAGCCTTTACAAAACACTCTTCCACCACTACCCGGTGTGGCAAAGAACCGTCATCCTTTTACACTCTTCCTAATGTTGGTAGAGAACCATCCTTGCTTTCACACTCTCCTTGTGTGGGCAGAGAACCCTTCGACTATTCACACTCTCCTAGTGAGGGCAGAGAACCCTTTGGCTGTTCACAGTCTCCTACTGTGCGCAGAGAACCCTTCGCCTATTCACACTATCCAAGTGTCTGCAGAGAACCAGATCTCCTTGACACATCTTCTTCACAAGAAATCTAGAAGGAAGAGATAAAAGAGTGAAGTAAATACAAATCATAAGTAAAGATTCTTACCTTTGAACACCAAGTGAAGCCTTCATGCTCTAGTAGGAAGAATCCTCCTTCAAAGACTCTCTCACACTCTCTCCTTGACTCCTCTTTCAATAGGCATGAAGATCAGTAGGCAAAAAGATTAAGTGACAGTCTAAATTGGACTATTTATATGAAAGACAAGAAAAATGGTCCAAAAACAACAAATTTTTAAGTCAACACAAAGTTGATCGTCCCGTACAATCGTGGATCGTCCTGGACAATTTTACCTAAATCTGTGGAAACGAACCAAATGTATATTGGTACGAACTGAAATCGTACCCGAGCATCATCCCATATGAACTAGGTTCATCCGGTACGAACAGTTACACCATAGATCGGTTCCAAAAAAACCTGCAGGACGTCGCCAAAATTTGAAGAGTCGTTTCACTTCATCCTGGGATGAATATGAGTTTGTCCGAACAAAATTTTTACAGAGAACAATTCATCCTGGGAAGACTTTACGTTCGTCTGGATGAAAATTTTCCAGAGAGCATTTTGTCCTGGCACGAATATGAACTTCGTCTGAATGAAAATTTTTAGAGAACATTTCATCCTGGGATGATTAAACATTCATCCTGGATGAACAGAGCTTAGAAAAATTTTCTTCGACTCCTGTTCGTTCCGTTGCTCTTTAGAGGATATAACTGACTTGATCGTCCCGTATGATTAGTATAAATTATTAAAGATCTCCTTAAGTGTGTGTGTGTGTTTATTCACTCAATTACAATCATTCCCTCTCAAACTTAATTCAAAGAAAAGTACAAGCTTCAATTCACTAAATCTCTCATGCAAAATTTGATTTGAAGTCTTCAGTAGTCTGGAGTTTGATTTTCCTGAAATGTTAGATCACACAAGAGTAAAAACATATCTTCCAAAAAGTTTTAGGATATATCAATACATAAAACAATAATATTTGGAATCATCAAAACTATACAAGTTGCAAGAATGTAAAACACCCAAATTGCAACTCTCTTAACAAATTAAATCAAAGATGTAGAAAGGAATCAATAGGCGCCTAAACCTGTCTCTCGAACCTATATAAAAATTATGACACTACTCTTCCTAAATTTAACTAGTCGCGAGGTATAGTTCACTATTTAACTCTTCCTTATATAACATCACTAACTTGTTACATTAAACTAATCTCAATAATGACTCTTATATTTACTACATAATAGAAAGAGAGAAAAACAATCTCTAAATATTTTAGTAAACTTAATCCAAGACATTTTTGTATTTAACTTCCCTAAGTACTTCTCTCTTTACTAGCCCAACCACCAACACTAAAATTCACCATCTAAAAAGAATATAATTAATAACACTATTTGATTTTCTAGATAATGCATGTTATCAAAATAAATTTTCAGTCTCATTAGGAATTCCTCAATTCCTAAGGTTCTACTGCACCCTACCATTTAGACATTTCAATTTTAGGAATAACTTCATGTTTTTATTCACAATTCTAGTCTTCGAGGTGGACATCCTACCCTATGCAACTCCCACTAAAAGAATAACTATTTTTGCAAATAGCATCAATATTCATATTACGCTCTAAACCATTGAAATATGACTGAAACTCTATCAATCGGTTGGTCTGTCTTGGTCTTGAGGTTCATAACTCTCCAACACTTCTACCTTTCATGTATATAAAAAGCAAAACTTAATACATATATGATTAAGGACATTCATAAAATAGTCTTAATCTACCCTAATTTACTCAACTATTGATCAATCTTATAGCTCTAGTTATGATCCAATTCTTTCAAAGTTTTGCCCTGATTCCATTTCGTGACACTGCATGATCTAAAAGGAAGAAATTTATAACTACATCATATTGCATAGATATTAAAAAATTTAGCCACTACAGGAAAACCCGCCATTATTGGTGGACAAAATATGCCAGTAACTTGAAAATTTTGTCAGAAAGAGCACATTTTCATCAAATTTTTGGCAGAATTTATACGCCGGTTTTACATGCTTAAAGAAAATATTTCTGATTTAAATAATATACCATAACCCTTTATGGCAAACCTTCCAGTGCATAATCGGTGAAAAAGTGGGTTCCAGTTATGTTGATTTGAATTAGCTTATTCCAGTGTTAAATATGTCAAAATTATCAACATACAATTTAGCTAGAAATGCCGGCGGATTAAGCATTGCTAAATACACCAAAATGTAAATGACGGAGGTACCAGCGTAGTATCTGCCAAAAATATCAGTGTAACCATGATGCTGGAAATAATTATGGAATTCATTGTATCATCATTTCCAAGGGAGTACTAACAATTTATCCGTCGGAAACCTGTAGCAAAAAAAATTACCTTTCCAAGTAGCAATCAGATTTCCACACTTGTAAAAAATTACAAATATTTCTTGCACATATTTAAAATATCTCCAACACTAATTAGCAAAAACTACTCAACAATATAGATTTTCACAGCATAGATTTCAACAACTTTAACAAATACTCAAAAACATAAAAATAAATATTATAAATTATTCATTAACATCAATAAATATTCAAAAACATCACAAATTTTTAATTAACATCATAAAATTCATCAAATATTAAAAAACTAATAAAAGTTCATATGAAACTGTGAAAACTAAACAACTACTCTGAATCCGTCTACTCGTCCTCAGTTGGATCTACCTATTTTCCCCTCAATTACTCCCTCATTTTATGCATTTCATCCAACAACTAATTGTGTTCCTCCAAAAATTGCATCTGTATATGTGCCTGTAACTGCATTTGCCAATCAGCTTATAATTTCCTTACTTATTCTAGCTCCGCTTGAAGGGCGGTTATCTGTTGACTATGTAAGGACTCATGTGAACTTGCTATGAAGCTGGATCCAGTAGACATTGAAAGTTTGTTAGGGATGTTAAGCCCTTATGAACCAGCCCAAGCAAACCAAGAGGGGGGGGCAAGGGGGGGGGGGGGGGGGCGTGAATTGGTACTTTAAAAAAATATATTAATCAAAAGAAAATCTCAACTAAACCAAAATTCACCACAAATAAATTCAACGTACATAAATTAAATGCAGAAAAAGTAGTAGAAAAGAAACATAAAAATTTATAGTGGCTCAGTCAACTCGACCTACGTCAACTCCCCGAAGGCACCCTCCAAGAATTATACTAAACTCAGCGACTCTCATTTTGCTCCTACAGCAAGGCAGAGAATCCTGTACAAAATCACCTTTCCACCGACATCAGTGAGGCAGAGAACTCAACTCCTTTTGCTTCCTCCTAAAGTAGGAAAAAGAACCTTGATCGATTACTAAAGTGAACCTTTCTCAAAACTCCAAGAATAAGGGATGTCGATCAGAGAAGATGACTTGGATCTTTGCTTGGAGTAACCTTTGTAAAACCCCTCATAAACTCCCCCTCACAAGATCCTCTCTCTCTCTCTTTCTCTTTCTCTCTCTCTCTCTCTCTCTCTCTCTCTCTCTCTCTCTCTCTCCCTCTCTTCTAGGCTCTCTCAAGTCAAGACAATAGCAAAAGATAATTTCTTGGGTAGAGCAAGTGGTCTTAAATAGAAGAGCTTTGGAATAGCTCTTTATTTAAACAAATCGACTTTACTATCCAGGAGAATAAGGAGATCATCTTGGATGATAAGCATAAATTTAGCTCAATCTGCTCGGATGGTTTGGGATGATTAGAAGTTTTGTGTTCATATCATCTAGGCCGATAATATATCAGCCTGTATGATTAGTACAAATCGAAGAATATCGTCCTGACAATTGCACTAAATGGGTGTTTAGACAATGGAAAAGTACCTTGATCGTCTAGGCCGATCCCACGATCATCTAGGTCGATTAGTTCAAATCCATACAAATCATCCAGAGCATCACCCTAAATAGAAGATGTTTGATATTTGATTATCTAGGAGCAACAAAAGTTTTTGAACTGATCTTCCTAGCCAATCCATTGATCATCCAGGATGATAAGATCGAGTAAATCAAACCGTAATTGCTTTACATAATTTCCAGATTAATTTAGGCATAATTATGTTGCATCGCCCAGGATGATGTCCTGGATGATGTCCAAAAACTAAATAATATCTAAATAGTTATGGTGGCTAATTGTTTTTTATTTGAGCTTATCATCCCGGCTGATACAAAGATCATCCAGGAAGATGTGCTTAATGACGGCTGCCTTAACTAGTATGCCCTAATTAGGGTTTCTATTTTTAGCTGATTGTCCAGACTGATATTTTGATTATCCTGAATGATGTGAGCAAAAATAGATACTCTAAATTTGACAGAAAAAATTCTCCAAAGTGTGTATATGCAAGGTTACTTAGCATCAGAAACCACATCATTTATAATAGACTCAAGTAAGGGAAAAGTTTTACAAACTGACTTAGAACTAGTCTACCCTAATCTTGAGCTGCTTTAAATTGCAGTTTGATCTTGTGGATCTGAAATGTTAGTAGTCAAGGCAGTCATAGAGAAATAGAAGTGTTTTATATCATCAAACTCACATTCCCTAAAAATAGATTCACAAGCATCTCCCCCTTTTTTATGATGGCAAAATACAAAAATAATTGACTAATTCAAAGTAGGTTTAAAGGAAATAGGTGAATATTTTAACTAATCAACATAAAAATCATAACAAAGTAGTACAGCTACTCCCCCTTTTAACATCACAAAAAGAAAGAGGGAAAAAGAAATACCAAAAAAAAATAATAAATAAAAAATGAAAAAACAACATCACACAAAAACAAGCAAACTAAAAGAAGGACGACCCCTGATCATTCGAAAGAAGAGGTGGTGGAGGTGGGTGTAACTAAAAGTAACTCAAAAGAGTGACAAACTGCTCTCCAAACCATGCCATATTCTAGTCATGCTGGTGCTGCAGGCGAATAATATCCTCAGTATGTTGCTTCTCCTATACAGCAATATATTTCTCAAATTGTGCCTCCTACTGATCGAATCGTTCCACCAGTTGATCCAGCTGAGAGAGCTGGCGAAGCAAAATAGGTGCAGAAATGGGTGCAAGAGCCTCCTCCTCCTCCTCCTCTGATCCCTGAGCTTCCCAGTCCCCCAAGTGGAGACGAGTACTGTCAAGAGTGTGGAAGGAGTTGTTCAAGTAGAAGGCTGGAAGATAGCTGGGTGGGGTAGGATATTGGAGTTTATATTTTGATTCTAGATCATATGCAATGATATGTCCTAGGGCGAGATTAGGCTTCCTCTTATGTCTTGGATCTCCAATAGTAATCAAATGCTTGATATAATAAAAGATCAGCTTAGTGGCATTGAATTTGCGACGGGCCAAAATATAGAAGGTGGTAATTGAGAGAAGTGGAGTAATATGAACTCGATCACGAACATGTTGGATTGTCCTACCATCTTTGAGTAAGGCGCTAGTCTCTCCAACATGAAAGTGAGCATTGGTGTTGCTTAAGAAGTGGTTGGCCGGAGCCTAGTCATAGTCAGGATTAAAATACTGGGTGTGGAGTTTGTCCCCTGTGGTGGAAAGGTATAAAAGCTCCTAATAGTCTTGATATGTGATTTTGACGGGACGTTAATTCACATAGGACCTGAGAGCAAATGAAAGAGGAATTTATGCAAAGGCTAGCAAAAAATTTAAAAAGAAGCTCAGGGTTTGAAGGAATAATAAGAGTAAGGAGAAAATAGAAGGAGGTGTGAGAAAATAGATCAAGTACTGGATATGAGAGAATGTTCGGGTTGACAGACTGGGAGCCAGTGATTTTAACCATCTTGTGGCTCTAGTAGATAGCTTGATCGTCCGCCTCAGTGAATTGAGGGTCCAGAGTTTCCCTCGAGGAACTTCTAAAAGGATGGAGAGATTTATTTTTGCTACCCATTATCAGAAAATAGAGCACAAAAGTAAGAACCCAAGGGGATTTGAGAAGGTTTGAGTTAGAAAAAATGTCTGAAAGCTTGGTTTATAAATAATCATCCAAATTGTCCAGGATGATCATAATATCATCCAAGATGATTGGGTACATTAATTGCGTCCAGGCCAATTGGTCAAAAAAATAGTCAAATCATCCAGGATGATTAGATATCATCCAGGATGATACGACATGGGCGATCATCCCGAGGAGTTAAGTTTATTGATCGTTGAAAAAGAAGATCATCCTGGCCGATTAGGTGGATTGTCTAGAATGATTCATAATAATGGATCATACGGGACAAATTTAAAAATGTTTAAAGCATTGCCACGTGTATCGTCTAGGATGAATAGGTGGATCGTTTGGGATGAACATCAATAATTAATTGTACCAACCAAATTTAAACGGTTTTAAACATATTGACACATGTATCATACATAATGAACATGTGTATAGTACGGGCTAATTTACCATAATTGAGCAAAGATTGTGAAGATCATCCAGGAAGAGGCGGATCGTCTAGGATGATCACAAATAATTGAAATAGAAGACAATCATATCGTCCAGGATGATTAGAAGCAAAATAGTCAAAATAGCCATGAGATGGTGCATGAAGAGTGAATTGAACGGATCATCCAAAACAATCTGTACGATGTGGCAAAAAGTTTCAAATCAGAGGATGGATGCGCAGGATCAGACAATGCCCAAAAACATGAAAATCAACTAAAAAGGGATAAAAATATAATACAAAAAAGTTAAAAAAAAAACATAAAAAAGAACAAAAGCGAAACAAACCTTTTTTTTAAACATGCCTTGAGTATGATAAATTCTCCATGTGATTTAATTCAAAAAATTTATAAAAATTAATGAGTTAATATAGTCAAAATTCAAAAAAATGGTCGAACAACTGATCCTGTTAGCCCTAGCTTGGACTTGTTCTAGGGGTAAACCATCTTTTGAGAATAAGAATCAAAATAAAAAAAATCAATTGGTTAAGAAAAATAGATCCGTTCAAGACTTGTTTTCAGAAAAATATTTTATAAAATAATATATCAAAGTAATTAGTTATGATTAGAAATTAAAAATCAAGCTTTTAAAAAATATCAAGTGATACTTGAATTCTTCTAAGATTTAAAATTTTTGAAAGAGAATAAGCTTGCTTTTGGTGGGCTCATTTTACGCTATATATATAACTGTAGCAAGATTGAAAAAATCTACATTTTAAAGTCCAGTTATTATTTTTAGATAGATTTTTGTTTAGAAAAGAAAATTACACCACTAAAAGATGTTAGAGAAAAGGAAATAATCTATAGTGTTTTCCCCTTTAACTAATTTAGAGATGTTAATCATTGACTATAAATTTTCAAAAACAAAACACGGCTTAAGATATCAATTCATTAGTGATTAAAAGAGTAATAAAGCAACAAAGAAAAACAAATTAAAAAGATAAACATAAGCAAGCGAATAATAGAAAAAGATTGGAAATTAGTTAGAATTAAGCTCATGCATTTATGTCAATCACACCCAATCTGGTCCTTAAAATGTTGAAAGTGGCAAAGGCCAATGGTTTAGTAAAGATGTTAACCAGTTGATTCCCAGTTGCCGCATGGGGTAACTTAATGTCTCCTTTGGTCAGATGATCTCTAATAAAGTACTGACTTATGTCTATGTGCTTGGTCCTTGAATATTTTATAGGATTCTTATAAATGTGGGTAGAATTAGTATTGTCACAAAGGATAGAAATTATGCCTACATGTAATCCAAAATCCAGAACTTGCTACTTCAACCAAAGGACTTGGGCCACACAACTTCCTAAACAAATATACTAAGCTTTAATAGTGGAAAGTGCAACAGAGTTTTTCTTTCTACTAGACCGAGAGACTAAAGACTATCTTTTGAATTGGCAAGTCCTTAAAGTGCTTTTTCTATCCATCTTACATCCAACAAAATCTGAATCAGAATATCCAATAATTTAAAAAGATGTGTTGTGCCTAGAATACCAAATTCCTAAGTTTTGGGTTCCAAAGAGTTATCTAAAAATCCTTTTAACTATAGTAAGGTAGGATTCTTTAGGATCAGTTTGAAATCTTGCAAATAGACAAACACTAAACATTATATCGGGTCGGCTAGCAGTCAAGTAAATTAAATATCTAATCATCCCTCTATACTTCTTTTGATCAATAAACTTTCCATTTGGGTTCTTATCCAACAGAACATTGGAGATCATGGGAGTATTAATTGGCTTGGCTTTATCCATTTCATACTTCTTCAAGATGTCGATTATATATTTTGTTTGATTTAGAAGGGTTTCATCATCTAGTTGTCTTATGATAAGCCCCAAAAAGTAGCATAACTCTTCCGTCATACTCATCTCAAACTCCCTACTCATTATTTTAGAAAAATCATAACATAGCCTTTTATCAGAAGATCCAAAAAGTATATCATCGACATAGATCTGAACAATGAGTAAATCATCTCCTACTTTCCTCAGAAAAAAAGAGGTGTCTACACTCCCCTTAACAAACTCCCTCTCTAATAAGAATGTGCTAAGCCTCTCATACCAAGCTCTAAGTGCTTGTTATAATCCATATAAGGCCTTTGTTAATTTAAAAACATGATTTGGAAATTAGGAACTTTCAAAACCTGGGGGTTGCTCTACAAACACATCCTCTTTTATTACCCCATTTAAAAAGGTACTCTTAACATACATTTGGAAAAGCCTAAATCCCTTTTAATAGGCAAAGGCTAGTAGCACTCTAATGGCTTCCAATCTAGCTATGGGGGCAAAGGTCTCCTCAAAATCGATTCCTTCTATTTGGTTGTACCCCTTAGCTACTAATCTTGCCTTATTCCTGACCACCATAATAGAATTATTCATTTTATTCTTAAAGTCCCATTTGGTCCAACTATAATTTGTCCCTTTAGTATTTCTATAAGCTCCCAAACATCATTCCTAACAAATTAATTTAACTCCTCATGCATGGCTAGGATCCAAAACTCATCAGAATGGGCTTGGTTGAAGTTGGCGAGCTCAATCATTGAGATAAATGTAGAGTGGTTCACTTCCTTCCTAAGTCCATACCTAGTCTTAACACCTTAAGAAGGGTCTCCTAAGATCAGTTCTTTTGGATGACTTAAAGAATATTTCTAATCTATAGGAAAGGTGTGTGTAGGTTCAACCCTTTCCTCCAGATCTATATTTTTACTCCTTGGGTAATCTCACCTACTCCTTTTGAATCATCACCAACAATTTTTAAACAAAATAAATAAACACTTTCAATATTATTTAAGTCAAGCATGTAAACATTAGTGATCTGTATTCCTTACAAAATATTCTTGTTATTTAAGATTATAATGTAAATATTTGATAAAATTTTATGATGAAGCCCTTATCACAAAGCTAACTGATACTGAGCAAGTTCTGTTTCAGTCCATCTACAAGCAAAATATTTTCAATTAAAAGGGGATTCGAGTTTCCAATTATACCTGCTCCCACCACTTTTTTGGTGGTATTTTCTCCAAGTGTAACCTTGCCTCTTGTCCTAGTCTCCAACAAAATGAATTGATTAACATCTTCAATCATTTAATGTGAGCATCTGCTGTCCAGGTACCACATAATCTCATGAGGCCTTTTGTCAAAGTTAGCCTATAAATTCAACAAATGTCATATTTAGGAACCAAAACATGTTTGGGTCCCTTCTTATTGAAAGAAGAATGCAATGCATATATGTTATGTTGTGAATCATACAATTTGCATCTCTACACCCAATGTGTACTATGGTGGATAGTGCAATTGTGTGAAATATGTTATAACATACTACATGAAATACATCTAACACCAGGAAAAAGATTTAAGTGTAGGGCAATCAGCTTTAACATTTCTTGGCTTCTTGCATTCAAAATAAATAATATCATCGAAACTCTTAAAATTTTTGTTACCCTTACCTTTATTCCACTTATGATGGTTCTTGTGCTTCTTCCTTAGAAAGATTTTGAATTGCCTCGTGATTAAGGCAACATCATTACTTTCAGACCCTGAAGAATCAATGTCCGTGATATTGGCCTTCAGTGCCACAATTTTCTCCTTGTTTTTTTCACTTGCATCAAGATTTTTTTGATTCACCCTTTACTCATAAGAAATGAATGATCCAAGTAAGTTATCAATCAAATAAGTATTCAAATCTTTAGATCCAGTAATTACATTAATCCTAGCATCAAAAGAGGAAGGCAAACATCTTAAAGTTTTATTCACTTTTTTTATAGTTAGTGAGTTCTCATCCTAAGGCACGCAAAAGAGGTAACAATTTGAGTAAATCTTGTATACATTTCAAAATTTGATTCAGAAGGTTTCGTACAAAAAATTTTGTAATCATGCAATAAAATATTCAATGGAGATTGCTTAACTTCATTTGTTCATTCATAAGTAATACACAATCTATCCCAAATCTCTTTACTAGTAGCACAAGTTGAAACACACATGTAGTCCTTAAATTTTAAAGAACAGAAAAAATAGTTCAAATATTTTGCATTAAGTTGTGCTATATCTCTATCATCAAAAGTCCATTCAGTAAAAGGAAGTTCAGTTTTAATGACATCAATTTCACATGAATGAGGTGAATAACCTTCTTTAACAAGCATCCACATGCTATAGTCAATTGATTGTAAACATGTAGACGTGCGAGTTTTTTAAAAATCAAAAGGAATTTTATCAAACAAAGGTATTCGAGTAATAGAATAGCCATCCGCAGTATTACGATTACTGGAGTTATCCATGGATTGAAATTCAAAGAGTTCAAAAACTCATTTTTATAAATCCCACTCTAATACCACTTGAAAGTTTGTTAGGGAGGTTAATCCCTTATGAACTAGCCCAACCTAACCAAGAAGGGGGTATAATTGGTATTTTTAAAAAAACTTTTAATCAAAAACAAAATCTCAACCAAACCAAAATTCATCACAAAAAAATTCAACGTGCTAAAATTAAATGTGGAAAAAGTTGTAGAAAAGAAACATAGAAATTTATAGTGGTTCGGTTAACTTAACCTACATCAACTCCTCTGTGGTGCTCTCTGAGTAATGCACTAAACTCAGTCATGACTCTCCTTTTTCTCCCACTGAAAGGCGGAGAAGCTAGTATAAAACCTCTTTTCCACAGACATCACTTAGGCAGAGAACCCAACTCCTTTTGCTTCCTCCTAAAGCAGGCAGAAAACCTTGATCGATTGCTAAAGCGAACCTCTATCGAACCTCCAAGAATAAGGGATGACGTTTGGAGAAGATGACTTGGATCCTTGCTTGGAATAACATTTGTGAAACCCCTCACAAACTCCCCCTCACAAGATCCTCTCTCTCTCTCTCTCTCTCTCTCTCTCTCTCTCTCTCTCTCTCTCTCTCTCTCTCCCTTCCTGTCCCTCTCCTCTAGGCTCTCTCAAGTCAAGACAATAGTGAAAGATAATTTCTAAGGTAGAGTAACTGGTCTTAAATAGAAGAGCTTTGGAATAGCTCTTTATTTAAACAAACTGAAATTATCATCCAGGATGATATGGAGATTGTCTTAGATGATCAACATAAATCTAGCTCAATCAGTCTAGATAGTTTGGGACGATTAGAAGGTTTTTTATTTATATCATCCAGGCTGATAATATATTTGCATTAATTATTAGTACAAATCGAAGAATATTATCCATATAATCGCACTGAATAGGTGTATGGACGATGGAAAAATACTTTGATTGTCTAGGCCGATCCCATGATCATCCCAATCGATTAGTTCAAATTCATGCAAATCATCTAGAGCTTCGCCCTGACTAGAAGATGTCTGATGTTTGATCGTCTAGGAGCAATAAAGGTTTTTGAACTATTCGAGTCAATAAAACCTTAATTACTTTTCTTAATTACCAGATTAATTTAGGCATAATTATGTTGCATCGTCCAGGATGGTGTCCTGGATGATGTCCAAAAAATAAATAATACCTAAATAGGTCTGATGGCTGATTCTTTTTTATTTGAGCCTATCTTCCCGGCCGATATAAAGATTATTCAAGATGATGTGCTTAATGACAACTACCTTAATAACGATGCCCTAATTAGGATTTTTGTTTTTAGCTGATTGTCAAGGCTAATATTTTGATCGTCTTGGATGATGTGAGCAAAAAAAATACTATAAATTAGATAGAAAAAATTTCCTCAAGTGTGTGTGTGTGTAAGGTTACTTAGCATCAGGAACTGCATCATTTACAATAGACTCAAGAAAGGAAAAAGTTTTACAGGCTAACTCAGACCTAGTCTACCACTTGGGGAATTGTAGTTTGAGCTTGTGGACCAAAAATATTAGTACTCAAGGCAGTCGTAGAGAAATAAAAGTGTTTACTATCATCAAAATCATATTCCCTAAAAATAGATTCGCAACAGAGGTCATACCCTCGTATGCCTGGGCTTGCAAAGTTAAATCATAAACCCTGCCATATTGCATTTCACCTACGACTTATGACCAGATGTAGTACTTAGAAAACTCTATAGAGCTGCCAGTTGAATCCTCACCTACTGCAACAAGACTCTCTCGAAGCCATTTATACTCCTCCTGTGAAAGTTAATAAAAATCTAAGTAATTTACTTAGACATAAAATAAAAATTATTAAATAAATATACTTACATGGGTTTTTCTTGCTCTCTCATCAATCCATTATTGGTCCTCCTATAGCTTATGGGTATGAGTATGAAATTCCATAGGAGTTTGTTCTCTACCTAGCATCTCTTTCTATAAAAGAATTTTATTATTATTTAAAAAAAAATTAAAAAACTTTTAAAATTCATTACCAAACATTGTATGTGCTCAATAAGTGGAACTGAGCCCTTAGTATGAAGAGAACTACCCATGCTCCTAACATCAGAAGATCTATTTTATCGTTTTTGATCCCTCCTTCTACTATACTCTATGTTACCCCAAGTAATATTCAACTCAGCCCATATAGTCTCTCCAATCTATAATGGAAACTCACCAATCTTTCTAATGTTTGTAAATATGTCATGCATCAAAGTGGACCCACGGTTCTCAAAATTCTTTCTAATTTTGTCAATGAGCTGGGGCAGCCTACAAAAATGTTTCTGTATTTAAAAACATATAATATATAATATATATGTTCATTACATTAAGTAAAAAAAATATATACCATTTATTTAGACATAACATAAAAAATATTAAACACAAATACCTTAAACTATCTAAACCACATTTCCCAAATTTCTTTCAGGAATTTCTTCTAAGAAAAATAAGGACCATCAAACCTGCTCCATATTATGTCCCGTATTTTATGTGTCAATAGTTTTGATGGGTAGAACCTAGAAAAAATATGTTAGTTGAGAAAAACATACAATATAGAATAAATATGTTTATTATCTTAAGTTAAAGAGAATGTATGTACGTGTCATCGCCAAGTGCAATAAATATTCAACCATCTATCACCTACTCTGGTGCAGCAGGGGATGAAGATCAACCTATAGCAGGCTGAGGGAGTGGTAGGGGATAGTATGGAAGAACATATGATGGATATGGTTAAGCAGGAGGGGAACCATAAGGCGGGGCTGGGTAGTAAGGGTAGAAAGGGGTACTCTACGTAGGGTCTGGTGAGTAGAACTATGGGATACTGACTCTAGGAGTGGGTAAGGATGTGATAAGCTAACTATGAGTGGTAGGCTGACTATGAGTGGTAGGATGATTATGAGTGGAAGATTGACTATGAATGGCAGACTTAAACGAAGTGGTCCCTGTTGACCTCGATTTTGCCCAGACCCGAGCCCAAAGAGTTGACTTGGTCAAATTGACCAAGCTAGACCCTAT
>NW_021319041.1:65281-78039 GCF_001605985.2 Dendrobium catenatum
TTCACCTTGGGTCCCTCACTCACGCTCTTGACGGCGGGGCTTTAACGGAGGAAGATTGAGAGCAAACCGAGCAATGCCACTAAGAGATAAATGGTGCCCAAAGTGTAGTCCGTTGGGAAAGTAGCTGGTGGCGGGGAATTCACGGGATGACTAGTGAGCATCTAATGTCTGGAAAAAATGTGCTCCTCGATGGAAGATACTAGCGTAAACAGGATGCGATGTAAGTAATCCTCCACGGAAGAATCCAGGTCTAGGTTCACGTCAAAGAAAGGAGATTCAAGGATGTTGGTTCATCCTTGATCATCAAATAAGGAAATGGTCGACTTTTGGATCGGCCATGCATAGTGGTGGCGACGGTTGGGAGGATCTCTCTTGAGATTGGTGAGGAGAAGGTGAGGGGATGAAGGGAGAAGACTTGGGAGGGTGAGGGGGCAGCTAGGGTTGGGGGTCTTTGGGTTGAAACAAGTAGCTTGGCGGGAAAGGAGATGAGAGGGAAAATCTGAGGTTCAATTTCAGATTTTCATTAAGGGGAAAGGCCAATTTGAAATTCAAATTAACACAATTAAGGGAGTAATGGGGGGCCGGCGGTCATTAGGGGATTTATGAGGGGGTTTAATTGTTTCTTAGGCGGCAAAGTGGAGAAAGAAGGGGGGGGGACCCAAATAACAAAAAAACAAATGAGAAAAGTAATAACAGCTCTTTGAATTTGAATTTCAAATTCTAATGCTAGGATTAATGGGGGTCGGCAGGTGGGATCCAAGGGGGATCAGGTTGGGCTGATTTCAGTGGAGGAGGTGGGATTAAGGGAGGGACGGAGGAGGAAGGGGCGGAATCCAGTGGCTAACGAAAAGGGAAGGGGGGTGGTTGCTGGCCGGTCAGGTGGTGGTCGGTTTGGAGAAGCCAGCGGCTAGGGGAGAAGGGAAGAAGTGGAAGAAAAAAGATAGGAACCAAGAGCTCCCACAAAGGGGGATGTTGGGTATTTCTTTGAGCCTCTCCTAGGCTACTCCACTCTATCTAGAACTCACAAAGAGATCCAAAACAAAAAGCTGAAATTTCATATTCATCATCTCGGCTAGGGGAGAAGGGAAGAAGTGGAAGAAAAAAGATAGGAACCAAGAGCTCCCACAAAGGGGGATGTTGGGTATTTCTTTGAGCCTCTCCTAGGCTACTCCACTCTATCTAGAACTCACAAAGAGATCCAAAACAAAAAGCTGAAATTTCATATTCATCATCTAGTACAATGTAAGAGGACTCCTATAAATAGTCCGAAACGAAACGAAACTAGAAAGACACAAATGCCCTTAGGGCTACAATAGCGACTCAATACCCGCAGGGATAAACTAGTAAAATAAAATGCAAGAACAAATAAAATACAAAATAAATCACAAATAGAGGCTCTGGATTGTAGCCGTCGTCTGCGCCGCTGCCGACGGTACACGTGTCGAAATCTGATGTCATCATCAATGTAAGGCTAATTTCTTGGCATTTTTGTTCACACAATATAAAGTTGTAAGTTCTATGGAACATGTAGAACATCGTTCATGATAGCTTATTTCCACACGATCAAACTGTAAATCTCATTTTTCGCATCTTTTATCATCTTCTCCATTTCTATTTAGAGATCTTCTCTACCACTCTTTGGGGATTTCCTATTTCTTAATGAGAAGATATTCATATATTTTTGATCTCACACGACTAAGATATAAACCTCGCTTTTAATCTCTTTTTATCTTCTACAACTTTGATGATATATCCATATTTTTATTACATTTTAAATATATTCTTTACTATGTTGAGAAGATATCTAAGTATTCTTGATACCATACAATTAAGATATAAGTTCTGCCTTTTACATCTCTTATTATCTTCTCTACTATATTAAAGAGATTTTTGAGCTTTTTGGTCTCTCATGATCAAGTTATAACTCGTATCATTCACATCTTTATATCCTCCTATAATATTGAGAAAATATTTAGGCATCTTGATTTTACAAAATCAGATTGTCTCATTCTTCTCATCTCATACATCTCTCCTATTATAATTTCATACAATTTAAATATTATAGAATACTTTCTCTATATATGGTAGGAGAGATCTAGAATATGTGAATAATAAGACATACAACTTGATTATGTGGAATCAAGAAATCCGAATGTCTATAAGAGGATATGAAGATGTGAAAGCTAAGTCTTATAACTTAACGATATGAGATCAAAATTCAAAAAATCTTCTCAACATAGTTGAAAAGAAGAGAGATAAAAGATGAAACTTACGTCTAAATCACGTGTGACCAATATTACATAAATATCATTTTAATATAGTAGAGAATATATCGAGAATGAATAAAGACTTTTATATTTCATCAGTGTGAGATAAAATATAAAGAAATGTGAAAAAGGAGTTTATATTTTGATCTTGTGAGCGCTAAAATGTCTGAATCTCCTTAATGTGGTAGGGGAGATCCCCAAAAAAGATAGAGAATATCCTCAAAGAGTGATAAAGGTGTTAATAATATTTTTTTTATGTAATATTAAAATTCAATTTTTGTATTAATAGAAATGATTTAATTTAAATATAACCTAGCATGCATAAGTAAAACAATATTGTTTTGAGTTAAACTTCTTTTTGATTTATTTAGGATTAAATTTTATTTTTAAAATTAAATAAGTTATAGAAAATTATGACATATTGTTCATTATATTGGATATTGGTAGATGATTTATCAACCTCTAGCCTTCTTGATGTGTTTATTATATACCTTACTAAGATTTTATATAGGATTGATTCATTTTAAGATATATTACTTAGACACACTTTCATTCATGTGCAACTAGGTGGTTAATGGCATTCTTGACTAGGACAATATGTAGGTCCAATTGTCGGGCTTTCTTTTTGTCACACTATATAATTGTAAGTTCTCCGTCACATGGAGAATATGTTTGCGACAACTTGATTCTACACAATTAGGCTATAAATCTTATTTTTCACATTTTTTAACATCTTCTCCACTACTATTTGGGAATTTTATCTACTACTCTTTCGGGGATCTCACATTCCACAATGAAATTATATTTGGGCATTTTCAATCTCACATGATTAAGATATAAGTCTTATTTTTTATTTTTTTCTTCTACTACAACATTAATGAGATATTCATTTTTAATTCTAGTCATAATATATTCTCTACTACTTAGAGGAGATATCTTAGTATTTTTTTATGTAAGCCCCACCTTTCACATCTCGCTATATTGAAGAGATTTGTGGCCTTTTGGTCTCTCGTGATTAAGTTATAAGTCTAATTATTCACTTCTTTATATCCCCTCTATCATATTAAGAAGACATTCATACTTCTTGATTACACATAATCAAATTATCTCATTCTTTACATCTTGCATATCTCCCCTATTATAATTTCATATAATTCAAATATTCTAGAATTTCTCTTATTTATGGTAGGGGAGATCTAGAGTATGTGAATACAACAACAACAGCACATCAAGCCTTTATCCCACCACACGTGGGGTCGGTTACATGAATCATTTTTCCCCATTGTGTCCTATTAAAAGTCAAATTCTCATTTAAATCTAATAAAGAAAGGTTATTCCTAATATTTTCTAACCAAGTCTTTTTAGGTCTACCCCTACCTTTCTTAACACAAGTCAAATCTAATACCTCTACTCTCCTAACCGGGTCATCGGAAGGCCGCCTTTTTATGTGACCAAACCATCCAAGGCGACTCTCTCTAATCTTATCTTCTACTGGAGCTACTCCACTCTTTTCACGTATATGCTCATTTCGTATCCTATCTCTAAGGGTAAAGCCACTCATCCACCTGAGCATCCTCATCTTGCCACACTTAACTTAGTATTATGCTTCTCTTTTAATGGCCAGCATTCGGCACCATAAAGCATTGCATGCCTCACTACCATCTAGACTATGTGAATAATGAGACATAAAGTTTCATTATGTAAAATAAAAAAACCTGAATGCTAAGGGGATATGAAGATATAAATGATAATACTTATAATTTGATCATATGAGATTAAAAATTAAAAAATCTCCTCAATATTACAGTGAAAAATGTGAAAAATGGAGCTTACATCTTGAACATATGAGATCAAAATTGCTCAAATATCTTCTTAATGTAGTAAAGAATATATCGTAAAAATAATAAAAATTTTGATGTCTCATCAATGTGATAGAGAAAATAAAAAGATATGTGAAAAGTGAGATTTATATCTTGATCTTTTGAAGTCTAAAATGTCTGAATCTATTCAATGCGGTAGGGGTGATCCCAAAAAAAGTAGAGATTATCCTCAAAGAATAATAAAAAATATGCCAAAAGATGTGAAAATGGGGCTTACAGCTTGATCCCGTGGAATCAAGCTAACTTCGATGAAGAATGCATGTAAAAGTGTAAAGATTTGTCAAACTTTGATGAAGAAGAAAGACAAATATACTTTAAAATTAATTAGATGGAGGAGATGTTTGTATGTAAAGTTTATTTCTTGATTACCTATTATAAAATAGATTTGAAATTATATGCAGGCTCTAAGATTATGATATGATAGATATATCAGCAAGGCTAGAGTCTGAGAAGTCACCTATTTGTGTCTAAATAATAAACTCATATGCTCCATCAAAACTCTGATATAACCACATACTAGATATGTTTTTTTATTTTAAATAGATCTAACTTCTAAATGAGTGATTTGTGACCCTAGAAGTCTATTTACCATCATAAGAAATCTTGGTATTATCAATCACAAAATAGTTAACATAAAGCAATAAATATGCTGCAATATAAATATCAAAACATTTAGTAACAAAACTGCATTGTTAGAGGTCCTCAATAATAACTGTTTACTTGTGGTGTAAAACCATCAATTTGAAGACATGTCATGTCTTTAATGGCAAGTGATCATTTAAGAATGAATCATAGCGATATGCTCAACAAGATATTGACTCTTTGAGAGTTAAGATTATTTTTAAATTTATTACCTTGGGCAAATAGTTGTGGATGATGGATATTTTTTTGCTTTAGGCTATAGGAGGTGGGTTTTACTTGTGAATATATATATTGAGATTTTTATATTTTATTGGGATTAAAGACCGAGATAATTTATTGTTGGAATTTATGAATTTGTCTGATTAATATTTTTTTAAGCATGGTCATCATCGAGATATTTGAATGATATCTTTTTTTACTTCCAAACTTGTTAAAATTGCTTGTTTGTGGAGGGTCAAATTAGATTTTAGTTATCTTTTTTCTCATCCATGCAGTATTCTCAGATAATAAGTTTGAACATTTAGTACATTTTTTGGAGCAAATATAGATATTTTAACATTGGTGCTCTCGCATTTTTTTGATGCATATGCATGACACACTTGCATATTTTTCAGTGCATTTGCATATGCACTTGCATGATGCATTTGCACACTTGTATGATTTTTGGTGCTCTCATATAGTGTGCTTGCATAAAATTTGCTTGGAATATTAAAGGAAAAAACTACTGATAATAAAAATTGTTGGTGGTGGAATTAAAAATGTGCAAAAAAAGATAAAAAATAAGAAGATTTATTATAAAAATTGGTGTAGCTGTAAAAATTATGATAATTGGGAAATATATAAAGAGGTCCATAAGGAGTTTAAGAAAACAATTTGCAATGCAAAGATTATAGCTTTTAATGATTTATATAATAGATTAGATTCTAAGAAGGACGAAAGATAAATGTTTAATTTAGCTAAACAAAGAGATAGAAGTAGTAAGGATTTAATTCAAGTAAAAAGTAAACATGATTTATTTAGAAGATGATATTCAACAAAGGTGAATGAGATATTTTGCTAAACTTTTCAATGAATATTATGAGAATGTGATTGACTTTAGTGAACTTAGCACCCTAAATAAAAATAAAGATTTTTGTTTTTATCGACGTATTAGTAAAACCGAAGTTAAAAAGGCCTTAAAGAAAATGAAGTGTGGTGGACCTGATGATATTCTAATAGAGGTGTAGAAATGCTTAGGAGATGAAGAAATTTCTTGGCTTACGTAACTTTTTAATATTATTTTGAAGACTAACAAGATGCTAGATGATTGAAGAGTGAGTGTGTTGATTCCTATTTATCAGAATAAAGGTGATGCACAAGGTTGTGCAAATTATAGAGAAATTAAGTTAATGTGTCATACTTTAAAATTATGGGAGAGAGTTAGGGAGCATAGGTTGCGGCGTGACACTAATGTTTCTCAAAATTGATTTGGATTTATGTTTGTAAGTCTAGTATGGAAGCTATACACTTATTGTGAGGTTTGATGGAGAAGTATAGAGAGAATAAGGAGGATCTACATATGTTTTTTATTTATTTAGAGAAAGTATATGATAAAGTCCCAAGAGAAGTGATTTGAAGAGTTCTACATAAGAAAGAAATTAATAATGCTTATATTCAAGTTATTAAGAATATGTATGCAATAACTGCTACTTGTGTTCAAACACAAGGTGTTTTGACCAAATATTTTCCTATTTCAGTTGGATTATATCAAGGATCAGCTTTAAGCCTATATCCTTTTGCTTTAGTCATGGATATTCTCACTAGACATGTCACGACCCGGCCCGATAAGCTCTAATTAATGAGACGGGAATAGACGATAGTACAGTAAACACTTAAAACTTTCATTCCAAATTAACATAAACAAATATTCATCCAAATACAAAATAGGAAAGAGCCACTAAACATTTATTTCAAGCATTTCTATTACATCAGAAATAACAACTCATAACATAAAACATAACTACTACAAGTGGACCACATTACATAATCCATCACATGACATAGAATAATAACAAGGAACCTGTCTCTTTGGGATACTCTACGATGGTAAGTGTCATGTCTATTAGCCATCAAAGCTTAACAGGTTCTTCTGAAAAATATTCCCATAACCAGGGATGAGCTAAAACTCAGCATGTAACAAATAACTATTAATTTCATAAAGCAAGGAAAGGAATTTCATTATGCATGACATTTTCATTTTTTTACAATGCATAAGTAACTAAAGAAATAAACAATACAAGAGTCATAAATTCCCATTTGGTATGCTTATTCCATATGTCCTCCTCGATAACCATTTTCTTTTTCATATAACCTTAACCTTTTTCATTTATTCTTTATTCATTTCATCAATGCTTATAATATAAACTTATACACCCGTAACGGAAGTATAAAAAATTTTGTCCTTATCATGAACACTTTCAATTTTTGGCCATTATTTCATTTTCAGTCTGCTTCGAAGATCCATTTACCAATTGCTCCAAAGAGCCATTTACTAATTTGAATACTCTGATCAACATGCACATTATGTTATGTATTATCGTAAGAGAAATTTATAACAGACACCCAATCATATGCTCCTATCTAATGTATTGTTTTCATGAAATTTTACATGTAGACATTTAAATAAATCTAAAAGAAAAGCATGTACTATCATTACTTACTGTAATATAACATGTAAAGAATTAACATGCTAATTTCAACTAATAAAAAATATTAAAACATATGCAATTTAACATTGAGAAATAAGACATGAAATTAAAAGAAATATTAGTACCTACCTCAAAAAGTGATGCATGCAAAGGGAGGGGGGGGGCAAAACAAAATGAATATTTTGGTTTTGACTTCTTTTGGGCTTGCTAGCTCATTAATATTTCGAGCTAAAAGTTAGCTCATTATGAGCTATTTTTTAGTTCATTTATGGAACTAAAGAATTAGCTCATTGATTCTTGGAATTGCCCTTTCCTCTTTCTTTTGTCTCTTGGGATGCTGCGGTTTCCTGCTGTTTTTGACCCCTCGGTTTGCTCCTGAATTATGGCCTGTGGTCCCCCTTTTTACCGAAATTAGTGTGGCTCTTCGGGTCCCTTGTCGGGCTGTTTTCCCGTGACTGTTGGGAGCTTTTCCCATGGTTTTGATGCTTGGTTTCTTGTGTTGAAAAGCTTCCCAGGCATTGGCCCTTGGGTTCCTGTGTGGTGGCTGTTGGTTTCCTGTTAGCTGCTGAAGTCCCGTTGGCTCTCTACTGCCTAGTAATCCGTTAGTTTTCTGCTGGCTATTAAAATCCCTGTTTTATGACTGCTGTTTATGCTGCAGTTTTTGTAATAAAAGCTAGTATTTTGGGCCTGTTTTTGGACATAATTTGAACAGTTTTATGGGGACTGTTTGGTGGCTGTTTTTGGGGGAATTCCAAGAGACTTTTACTGATTTCTAGACATATTTCTAATGCAATTTTTAGGTGTCGTTTGGCCTTCTATTTTCAGCTTTTAATTAATATTTTGGGGCTGTTTGTATTCCTCTTTTATGTCTATAAATAGTAGTTGTTTTGTAATGTTTTAGAGAGGTTATGCTGATAATTTTTGGGACAAAACCTGAGAGGTTTTTTCTGGAAAAAGCTTGAGAGATTTGTTCCACTTATTCTTCTACTTCTATGGAAATCTTGCGAGCTCTTTCCAACCTTCGTCTTGACTTCTAATCTCTTTCTTCTACCGGTGGAATGAAACTTGCGGAGAGACGAAAGAGATTAGAAGCCAAGACGAAGGTTGGAAAGAGCTCGCAAGATTTCCATAGAAGTTGAAGAAGAAGTGGAACAAAGCTCTCAAGCTTTTTCCAAGAAAAACCTCACAGGTTTTGTCCCAAAAATTATCATCATAACCTCTCTAAAACATTACAAAACAACTACTATTTATAGACATAAGAGGGGAATACAAACAGCCCTAAAACATTAATTAAAAGCTGAAAATAGAAGGCCAAAAGAGCGCCGAAAAGGCACCTAAAAGACTGCAGTAGAAATCTGGTCATACGAATTCAGAAGATAAATAGTCTCTTGGGAATTCACCACATAAAACAATCATCCAAATCACAGTCCTCATATAAACTACTTCAATTACTGTCCTATCTAATTAGTAAAGCCCAAATAATGAACTAACTATGTTAATTACACACACACTGCATAGGTGCAGAAATAGGCAGCCATAAAACAGAGTATTGAATATAATAGCCAGCAGGTAAATCGACGAATCGGGGTTACTAGGCCACTGTACTTCAGTACGTCACAGCGTGGACTTCAGCAGCTAACAGGCGAACCAACAGTCCTCACACAGGGAACCCAGGGCCAATGCATGGGAGACTTTTTACTGGACAGAGGAAGCCAAGCATTACAAACCATGGGAAAAGTTCCCAGCAGTCACGGAAAAACAGCCCAATAAAGGGACCTCGCAAGAGCCACATTTGACTTTTCGGTAGTAAAAAGGGGACCATCAGGCCATATTCAGAGCCAGAAAGGCGAGGGGTCAAAAAACCGTATGCAACACACGCAGCATTCCTAAGAGACAAATAAGGGAGATGGAAGGGCAAGTCAACGAATCAATTGGCTAGATTCTTTAGTCCGATAAATGAACTAAAACTTAGCCTCATAACTGAGCTACTTTTACCCAAAATACTTACGTATATTTGAGTACTCAGCAATGCACCTAAAAAAAGAAGTCTAAAACCACAGAGAGACCTTGGTTCATTGTTTGTTTTTGACTCCCCACTTGCCACTGCATACAGATACTCCCCTACTTAATACACATCAGGACCGCTTTCCCAAGGGCCAATGTCATGATTTAGCTTTTTCAATTCACATGGGTAATTATCCAAGCTCTCATCAACAACCATGAGTAAAAAGTTTCCCGCGGTCTGGAGTGGCTATTTTAAATGGCTACAACCCATATCAAGGACGACTGCACAAAGAGCACCCTTAGTTGAGTTAGTGTTAGGTATAATCCAAGGCTGGTGATGCCAGTAAACTCTTAGGTCCTATTTCAGGGTTAAATTTTGAATGTTCGCATTTTGAAGGCAATGTGCCCTTTAGAGGTCGACGATACCGAGTAGGGGACCGTTTCAAAAACAGTATTGAATACCGTTGCTCGCAGCAGTTCCAAGGAGAACAAAAACGGGACGGAGGAAAGGGCAAGTTTCAAGAATCAATGAGCTAGATTCTTGCCTTTGGCTTACGTTTCTTCGTTTAAATGAAGCGTAAAAACATAGCTCAAATACTAGACTTTAGCCAAATTCTGATTAATGGATATGCCATCTAGAGCTAGCAAGCCTCGAACCCAAACAGAAAGTGCGAAACGACATTTAAACCACAATATTCTCATGTTTGGTTCTTATGACTCCCCTTCCTCAATCTCGCGTCTTTTTTGGGGGCAGTAGGCATCAGAAATACTGGTCCCATCGAGGCAGCTACTACTCCTCGGACAAATGGTTGTCCTGAGAGAGACATTGTTACTCCCTATCCTCTCGATGACGTTTAGCTTTTGAGATATTCTTACTGAGGGGAATCGTGCGGAAGTTACGTAGAGTTTGTCTAGTTTGAAGCTCTGTGTTCGAATTTTTTCTTGTGCTATTATTTATTGTCCCATTTTTTGTAGATATAGACTTTATTTCTCGAACATTGAGTTTCTTACCAATGGGGAAAATAAGGTCCTCCTAGATACATTCCAACCACTACGCCATCAACTATTTGTAAAGTCTTTCTGGATGCAATTCCTTTAATGTTTTCCTTTTGATAATACTCATTTGAAGTACCCATGGATTTATCTTAAAAATGCGTACCAACTGTACTGCACCTCCATAGATTGCAAAGTATTTAATTTTACTACATATTTCTATTTGTTTGATCGGTATCATGAGGTAATTGTTCAATATCTTTAGGGATAGGAGGAATTTTTTGATTGTACATTTTGTTGACTTTGTTAATCCCCACCTATCCATAGGATCAATCAATGTCAATCTGGCTTCTGTTTTCTTTCTTCAGATTTTTTTTCTTCTCTTTCGGCTTTTATTTTATTAAATGGACATCAAAATAAAAAAAATTCAAAGAAAGACTTTAAATAGACTCACTGTAACAAAACTTGAACTCAAAATAGACTTCACTGCCACCGTCAATGCAAGTCTGTTGTTAAGGAGACTTTTTGACAAACTTAAACACCACCTATTGCCTAGCACGACCTGAATGAGTTATGAAGGTGACTATTTGAGCACGACACACCGAATCTTGGTAAACACAGATCTTGAGCTATTTCTCAGTGGTAGGAATTTCGCCGTATAAATATATAGAACACACTGATAGTGTGAAAGTCTCGTGACTTTTTAGTATTTACCTTAATTAATAAATTTGAAAACTATCCGCTTAACAATCCCTCTTTGTAGCTCTAGCATTTTGCAGCGTGGTGAATGCATTCAAAACTGACTTAAATCCTTTGGAGCTCTCTAAATTTTACGATTGAAGTAAAAGCTAATGATGACCCGCATAATTCTTCTTGCAAGGATTTCTAAAGATTGTTTGATTTATTTCGGTGTTTCACATATATGATTTATCCTTCTGTTTATTTGGATACTGATGTTGGTATCCCAACAGCTTAGCGATATCCGAAAATGTATACGGACGAGGATTTTATGATCATTTTCCTTTGACATATATATTATATCCATACAAGCAGCAAATACTCTGTGGGGAAAACCACTAGAGCGTTATATACTCAGCAAATTTCCACGGGAATCACAGCATCCAAATTTACATTCACCTAATCACATAATTGTCACAAAAAAGAACATAGACAGACTTTTATAATATTAGAGAAAACTCTTACATTTCATGACAACTTACAAAACGAACACTTACAAACTTGGACACACACACCAAACTTGCTTTTCTTAACTTATAGAAGAAGGATACAGGTGGAGATGAACACTGTCCGCGGAAGAGACGCAAAGAAGATTCGAAGCCAAGACGAAGGTTTGGAAAGAGCTCGCCAAGATTTCCATATAAAAGTAGAAGAAGAAGTGGAACAAAGCTCTTTTTCAATCAACAGAAGATCTAAGCGTATCGGGTTTCCTCTAATTGAAAAATTACAACCTCCCAGGGTGTATGAGTTTCCTCCAAAAATTATCATCATACCTCTCTTAAATAATTATATTAACGTTATAATCATGGTAAAACACTTTTAACTCTAATATTTTTGCTTTTGATAACTTACATAAGGAACGAATCAATGAATGGTAACAGGACATAAGAAATTATTAGAGAGGCGGACTATACAAGAAGCCCCAAATACTTAATTGGAGATAGGTAACCGTTAAGGAACTAGATAGTTGCAGCGAAAAGGCACCCATAAAAAACTAGCAAGGTAGATGGCACACAATGTTTATAATTGAAATTCTAGATAAACAAAGTCTCAGTTGGGAATTCCGTCCACAAAAGAACCACCAATACGTCCCCCCACTACCCATAAATTGTTTCAACTTATCTCTGTCCAACAACAGCACTAAGAACACTCAACCAATACTAGCTTTTTTACATATATAACAGTAGCAGATAAACAAGGCACTGGAGCCATTTAAAAGCATGGTGTATTTTAATGTTTTTTAGGCGCGGCAGGTGCTCGATTAGAAAACACAACAAGCATGTCCCAGCAGTTACTAAGACGACCGAACTGAATCGGCCCAAGTAGAGAGCCAACGGACTTCAGCACGTCTAACACGAGGCGAAACCAAACAACTACATTCACCACACTACGCACACAGATTAACGGCTCCAAGGGCCAATGCAGTGGGAAGCTTTTTGTCCAACACCAGGAACGCAAGCATCGCAGACTACCAATGGGAAAGAGCTCCGCAGTCTCCGGGTATTATCTATACCCAAAGGGACCGCCGAAGTGTTCACATCAAGAGG
>NW_021319041.1:78139-79431 GCF_001605985.2 Dendrobium catenatum
GGGGGGGGGGTTGGCGGATCAATTCCGGACCTAATATTTTTTCCTTTACATGCCTCAGATCTTTCCTTATTTGTAATCACAAAAATTTCTTTCAAATCTTAGAAGAATATCGTCGATAAATATGGTCCAACAAAAAATCTAGTTGAAGTAAAATCTTTCCTCAGAAATCTGCGCTATCATTTTCTTATCCCATTTTCATTGCTTCACAGCTTTCTAGTGACTATCATGGGCTTGTTGATCCCATGGAGCGCGACACTTGCAATGGTTGACATATACTCTATTTTTGTTGGTTGTCATCTTCGCCTACCTGGTGTCATGGTGATTGTGGTTCTAGGAGACTGGGTACATATCCTCTTTATTTTTCTCTTTGCAAAGTAATGCAGATTTTTCAAAGATTAACAGTGTAAATTTTGCAGTCTTTATCAATACTCTCATTGGCCGCAGCTTGTGCAGCTGCTGGCGTTGTGGATTTCCTTATCCATACAAATGGCCCTTACTGCCCTCCAAAGTTTTGTGGGCGATACCAGGTTTCTGCTGCAATGGCTTTCCTCTCATGGGTTCTTACTGCTCTGTCTTTCCTCGTCAACCTATGGCTAATGGCTTCTTTGTGAGTGATCTTGTTCTAGTTTTCCGTCATCTATTTATTGAATTCATAGAATAATTTCTCGGTCTTCAAGCAGATTTCGAGACTTCGGTTTGTATATAAAATCCACTGTTGAATTCAAATTTTGTTTCTTGCGAAAGGGTTTTTTTAACAATACTGCTACTAATGAGATAAGCAAGTCAGCCTTTTAGTAAATTGGTTATTGCAGTAGAAACCGAGAGTTTTTATTCATTTTATCCTCTAAAATGTAGAGATGAGGTACAGTGCAAATAAAGATCAATATATATATGTTTGAAAGCTGCCGCATCAACTCTGATATGTTAAAAACCTGGTAATCATTCAATAGTATTTCTTTGTGGAGTCAGATGCCATTTTGTTTGGCGTTGTAAAGAACGAGCTTGTATGCGTTTTTATTTGGCTGGCTTTGTTTTGAAGTTTATACATAAATATATTTGTTTTACTTTACAAGAGTTAATGCACCAAATCACACAACCCTGACCTTATTTCTATTTCTTGCGGATGATTTTATTTGAAAGCTAACCATGTGCCAAAAAAATTTTTTAGTATCAATATTTTTTTTTGGATATAGCTCCACCTACACCAAAACACAGCTCACCTTAGCCTCTTGGTTGAGAGCCTATGCTTCCAACTAAGATGTCTTGGGTTCGAGTCTTTGTGTATGCGTTGT
>NW_021319041.1:79532-100162 GCF_001605985.2 Dendrobium catenatum
TATTTCTTTGTGGAGTGGGATGCCATTTTGTTTGGTGTAGCTTTCGCATCAGCACTGATATGTTAAAAACCTGGTAATCATTCAATAGTATTTCTTTGTGGAGTGGGATGCCATTTTGTTTGGTGTTGTAAAAAACGGGCTTGTATGCATTTTTTTTGGTTGGCTTTGTTTTGAAGTTTATACATAAAATATATTTATTTTACTTTACAGAGAGATTAATTCACCAAATCACACAACCCTGACCTTATTTCTATTTCTTGCGGATGATTTTATTTGAAAGCTAACCATGTGCCAAAATTTTTTTTAGTATCAATAATTTTTTTGAGGGCTGCTTTCTTACCTTCGCCTTATTTGGATATAGCTCCGCCTACTCCTATATTCCCTCTAGCTTGGGAGAAATTATTATGTGCGGAGGCCGGATGCAGCTCTACGTCTGGAGGCAAATCAGGTGCAGCCATGACAACGGTAACGAACAATACCGAGTGAAAGTGTGACATGACACATTCTGATTGGCCTCCAAACGACGTTCGGCGTCTGCGCAAAATAATTAATCCTAGCTTATGATGCAGAGAAAGAAAAAAAAAAGAAGATATTTTTATTACAAAAAAATTCAGTCACTTGCATTTCAATGTATATTAATAAATAAGAATATATTTTAGTATATTTAATTTATATTTAAAAAAAACTCATAAAATTTTAAATTATGTATTTTAATTATTTTATATTTTGAAAACGATATATTTTAAAAACATTCAAACAGCATCTAATTATTGATCATCAGATCTTGATCAAAGGTTGTTCATGAAAAATCGTTGAATGAATGTCAGATCATAAAATTAATGACTTATAATTAATGATGTTTTATTTTTGGCAAGAATGTATGATAAATCACTATGGCTCAAATCTATGATCTCCAAGCCGAGGATCATTTCGATCATTTATGAGATCATTTCACTCATAGTAATCAATTGCCATCTTCCCCAAGTTGCATTTGAACCATTTCCTTCCTCAACTTATCCGCCATCTCAAACTCTCCCGCCTTCTCATACCCACAGATAAACGCTTCATAAACCCTCGCATCAGGCTCCAATCCTCTCCCCGCCATCTCCGCCTGCAACTTCGACGCCTCCTCCATCCTCCCAGCTCCACACAAACCCATTATCACCACCTCATAACTCCGCCTCCTACTCCCCAACACCACCACCTCCCTCCCCATCTCACCCCTCAACACTCCTAACCCTTCCTCAACCATCCCCTTCTCACACATTTCAACAAGCATCTCATCCACAGTCTCGGCCTCCGGTCCAAATCCATTCCTCCTCATATCCTCATAAACCAGCATCGCTGCTTCGACATTGCCAGCTCGACAATGCCCTTTGATCAGAAGTTCCAACGTCGTCCCCGTCGTCTTCAATCCGTCCATCACCATCTCACGGTAAAGCTCCTCTCCCTTCTCTACTTTCCCGGCATCGCAGTAACATTTTATCAGAGTATTGTACGCGGTAGTGTCAGGTTTGATCCCTTTCTCTGCCATTTCTTCCCATAGCCTCCGCGCTTCCGTAACGTCGGAGCACCCGGCCATTTGAATACTGTAGGTGAACGCGTTCGGATCGCACCCGAATCGGTCCATCTCCGCTAGAATCTCCCCGTTTGATTCTGCTCTCCCGTCGCGGTAAAGCGCGAGGAGAAGTGTGTTGAATGTTTGTGGATTAGGGTGAAATGATTCAACAAAGTCGCGGTAGAGATTAAGGGCGGCCGCTGATCCGCGAAGGTTCGCGGTGGCGCGGAGGAGGGAGTTGGCGGTGGAGGTGAGAGGGCGGATGCCGCGGGATCGGAGGGAGCGGAGGACGGAGAGGGCGGGGTCGATATTGTGGGAGTGGAGGTAGGCTTGGATGAGGAGGTCGAAGACAAAGGGGGCTGAGTCGCAGGATCGGTAGGTGAGGGCTAGGGTTTGGAGGAGGGAGGAAGGGGGGGTGTTGGGGTGAGAACGGATGGCGGCCCGGAGGAGAGATAGGGCGGCGGATCGGAGCCGGGAGCGAGCAAGGATGTGGATGATGGTGAAATAAGAGGTGAGATTGTGATTGCAGAGGGAGTGGTCACGGGACCAGAGGAAGAAGCGGAGGGCGAGGCGGGGATTATTGCGG
This sequence comes from Dendrobium catenatum, assembly GCF_001605985.2. Classification (NCBI taxonomy): domain Eukaryota; kingdom Viridiplantae; phylum Streptophyta; class Magnoliopsida; order Asparagales; family Orchidaceae; genus Dendrobium; species Dendrobium catenatum. The sequence continues at coordinate 81,677 of NW_021319041.1, forward strand.
AGGTGGAGGATGATGGCCGAGGATTCGGAGGGGGCGATGCCGGAGGAAGGGAGAATGGATTTGAGGAAGTTCCAGCGGGACCGACAGCGTTGGGAGCGGAGGATGGAGACAGCGGTGCTCACGATACTATCGTTGGTGTCGCCGGAGACGCTGGGGATTTCCGGCGATGATGAGAAGGAGTGGGAAAGGGAGAGGGGAGGGAGGGGGTGCAGGAGGCGAGTTTGGGATCGGATTGCTGCCATTTGAGAGTAGGAATCTAGGCGGGAGGATGGAGTCGATTGACTAAAAATGAGAGTTTTCTTTTGTGAACTCCGGGGGATCCGAAGGAAATTTGACTAGGAATTTCTTAATCAAATTGTTAAGGGGTGGTTTGGTATCTAAATTTTCCCCGATTTAGGCCGGATTTCCGGTAAATCCTGCGAAATGTTTTTTGAGCCATCCGTACATCCCAGTCCTCCATAAATTCCAGATTTAAGAATTTAATTTACGGTGTAAATCCCTAGGTTCGGCGGATTTAAGAATTTAGGGACTGAGATTTACGAGCTTGCGACAGAGCTAGCTCCCGTCGTGAAGGAAGGTGGAGGAGAAGGTTACCTACGCAGCGAGCGAGCGAGCTCCCGTCGTGACTTACGATCCTAGGCCTTCGAAGGAGGTGAAGTAGCAAGCGAGCTCTGGTCATGCAAAGCACAGCACACGAAGCCTAAACAACCATGAAGAAATGACGACTAGGAAAAGCGTCAGCAACGAAGCGCGGCAAGATGAAAAGCAACCCTAGACAACCTCCTAAATTAAAAATGAATCAAAGTTAACATTATTAATAGAATTTTAATAGTGATAATTAATTAGATTAATTAAATAATTAGTAATATAATTAATCAATCTAATTTTGCTTAAGTAACTGATTATTACTATAATTGGTCATTAAATTAGTTTATTTATATAATTAAAAATAAAAATAGTTAATTATATACTTAATAGTGTAAATAGTTATTAAATGATTAATTAGTAGTTGAATATTTAAGTGATCAATGAGAAAATTAATAATATAATTAATAATTAAAAGTAAATAAATAATACTTAAATAATTATTATGACTATTAGTTAAATAACTTCTAATTTAAAAAATAATTAACAAATTAATTAGGGTTAAAAATAATTAGATAATTAGTAATATAATAATTAATTTGATAATTTGTAATAATTAAATTAGCTCCTAAATATATTATTTATCATTATAACTTATTAAAGATAATTAAAATTAAAGTTAGTAAGTAATTTATAATGCGTTTCAATTTCAACGTTGTATTCAGATTTAACCTGTTTGTCTCTATTTATGCCAATTTAAGATAAAATTGATCTGTTATTATTATTATTTTATCAAGACATAATTAGTCTTGTTTATGCTAAACATAGATAAATAATATGAGTTATATTTGAATGCATGAGTTGATTAGTTATTTTAAATGATTTAAAATTAATTTTATAGATACAAGATTTTTGCATGCACTTAAATATCTCCTCTGGAAATATATAGATTTTGTTCTCAACCTAATTTTATTTATGATCACAGTTGCAACGTTTTATAGAGTAAGTTGTAAAGTTGTAATGAAGAATATAACTTAGCTATTTGGCTGTAACAATCAGCTTTCCACAAAAGAAATTTCTGAAGAACGATGAGAAAGCAGTAAGAAAATATTATACAAATGAAATTGTGGTTGTTTGTCTGAAAGTAAAACAGCGAGGCAGTTGTCCCAAATAAACTTTTAATCTGAGATGAATTAAATCAATTTTGATTTGATATGAACTTGGCTCACTGACTAATTTGTTGGCTTTGATCTAAACATAGATCCATATTTTTTTTATCATACAATTCAAAGCTCAACTCTTTTACCTACATTTGAATGTTTTAAAGTGGCCTTAAAATTTTAAAACATATATGTACATAATTTAAAGATGTATTATTATATTGAATATTGGTTGTCACTTAAAAGCACTTTACTTTGAATTAGGCTTCATTTTTTTATTATTTTTTAAAGCAACTTTTTAGTATAAAATTTCTTAGTTCAAAAAAATTTTGTATAGAAAGTTATTTTAAAAATTAATAAAAAAATTATCCCAAATGAAATGTTAAACTCTATTATTTGATCAAGATTAGTACCTGTATAATTATGAAGCGCCTAGAGACAAAGGGGATAGACTTAATATTAGTTATTATAGCATTTACATTGTTGAATTATACTAAATTCATAAAGACATTTGCATCAAATTCATATCATCAAGAACAAATCTCAAAATCACTAATATGTATGATGAGGACATCGATCAGAGATTCAAGCATGTGTATCGCCGAAGACAGCGCAGATCGACGGTCACGATTCAGAGTTTATATTTCTAGTTATTTATGTATTTTCTTTTATGCATTTTTCTTTTATTTCTTGGAGTTTCTTATTGTACCCTTAGTATGAGCTGAGTCATGATTGTAGCCCCGAGGGCAATATAGTCTTTGTAATTTTCTTTTGTGTTGGGACCTATATATAGGTCATTTCTAGTTGTATTGAGGTTAATGAATATTTGAATGAAAAATTTGTGTGTTTCTACTTCTTCTTCTTGCATGAGAGCTTGAGAAGGGAGAGAGCTCAAGGGGAGCAAATCGCAAGGCCCACCAGTCGTTGGAAGAGTCCGCGGCTCGTGGTTAGGTTTTCTATCTTCTCCTTCGTATTCACCTCCATCTTCCTTCTCCTCCAACACAAGAAAATCCCTTCCCAACCCTTCATTGCCGCCGTCCCTTGGGAACCCGCCGCCGGCCACCACCACAACCCCGGCCGGCCACCTTGCCGGCAACTTCCCCTCACCCACCCAACCCCTTCCCTACACAGTTTTCAAATTTGAAATTTGAAAATTTCAAATTTTGAATTCTTTCCTTATTTGGAACTCCAATTTAGGAACGTTTTCATGATGGGATTCAATTTCAATTTAATTTAGATTGGAGTTATGAAACCTATTGCCACATCATCATCCTAAATTGGAATCCTTTCTCCCTTGAATTCCCCTCTCTCCCTCTATGCATGCCGCCGGCCCCCATGGAGAAATTTCCCCATTAATTGCTTGTTTAATGCCTTGACCGTTTTGAAATCATAATTTGATTTCAAAGTTTTCCCTCCTAAATTACTTAAACTGAAATTAAATTTCAGTTTTAAGTTTTCAAACCTCTCCTCCCCTCTAAGCATGCCGCCGCCCACCACTTGATGAGCCCCTTTAATTGCTCATTAAATCCCCCTTAATTACATTGGAAATTTGAAGTTCTTTTCAAATTATTCCCTCCAAATTTACTAAGATCTGAGATTAATTTCAGATTTGAGTAAACTTCATGCCACCTCATCTAACCTAGCTTCTCTCCCTCATTTGCACCCGCCCCTCTCTCCCACCTTGGCCGAAATCCCTCTCTCCTTGGAGATCCCGCCGGCTCCTCCCTCCTCCTCATCCTTCTTCCAAGGCAAGGACTCTCCCTCACCGTCATTTAATCCTCTTCTCATTGAAAGATCCCCAACGCCAATTATGCATGGCGGATCCCGAGTTTGAGTGGGGATTAGTACTCAACGCCGAAGGAAGCATTAATATCCTACGATCTCCGTGCTTTGACGTAGGATTTGAAGACGGCGCCACAGTTGAAGAATATTTGGAGCGAGTCGTCCCGATCCTTGTGAGCATCATCGACCGACGATTTTCAAGCTACGATTGGAGCATCGACAGTCAAGCATTCACGCCATCCCCGTCACCGTCAACCTCTCCGTGGTTCAAGGCCATTGGTGTTGCCACCATCGTGGTGGCATCGTTGAGTTTGCTAAAGGCCTTCTCCCGCTAAGCCCGACTTGAGTGTGAGTGAGCAAGGTAACTCGTTATGAACTTTCTAGACATTAGCCATGGGATTCTATTATTTTCCGCATTTTCTTTATTGCGATACTTTTGAGATCCGTCATTAATTGTGTCTAAACAACTAGTTTGTAATTGCTTATCATAACATTTCAATAACGGAAATTTCGTGAATCTTAACCTACGATACTCTAATCTTATATTGGTAAACTTTGTGATTCGTAATGAATTTCATGTGTAATTCTTGAACGTATCACATCATCTTGGTATCAGAGCATGGCTAGCATGCTTTACCTTTGCTAGATTGCATCCTAGGAATCCAATTTAAGTTATCCTTAGAAGTTTGCATGCATACCATTATCTAGATAGCTTTATTTCCTGTTTTTCTACTGCTGTCCAGAAATATCTGCATCATTTATTTCTCATCATACCTTAGTATATTCATGTGTTTAAGTGCCGCCACCTTCAATTTGACATCCTTAATAGTCTAGGCCACTTAAACATTTGCTGCCCACTAATTTTCTGCACTTAGTATAGCCTTTAGAGTGAGTTCTAGGTAGTGTCAAGTTGCTGTCCACTGTTTCCTGCAGCTGTTAGACATCCGTTAGTGAACCTAGAGTCGCTGTTTAGGTGCTGTCTAGACCCGGGAACCTTGCCGAAACACTTAGTTATCTTCCCCCTCTTCTGTGCTTGCTGCCCTGGACTTTCCAGCTGCTGTAGCTACAATTTCAGCAAGCATTTCAGTGGGATTAGCTGCTGCCCTTGACTTAGGAAGCCTTCCTAGTGACCCTTGTACTAAAACTCCGTTTTAGAAAGCAATAAAAAAGCCGTCCCAAACGAAGCCTTAGTGTTCTTTATAAAAGGTTTTTCTTCTCTTTGATTATAGCTTGCAAGGCTAGTCGAATTGGCAGAATTAGGATTTTAGCTGCGGGGATTCAGCCCAAAACAAGTCCCATGCTCGCCATCTACGCCAGTGATTTTCAGGCCACATAATTTCCAAATTACCTTACCATAGGTTTTAATGAGCAACGAAAGAAAAGCTGAAAAATAAAAGTGAAGAGGGAATTTGATGAAAATAGAATGAATGATTTTCTCTATTTTATCTTTCTCATTTTTCTAAGGTACAAATTAAAGTGAGAATTATGGAATAGTAATTATTGCGGTGTTAGAGGGTGAGTTTGTGTCTTAGTGTTGCATAAAGTTCCATGCTCACAAAAGTACATAAGAATCATAAGGGTTTGTATGTGAAAAATTAAGAAAGAAAATTTCTCAAGGCCTTATCCAACCAAAATATTAAATTATATAAGTTGATTATTATACAAATCTAGCCTTTCTCTCTTAGCTAGAGAAGGTGAGGTTATAGTTTTTGGATTTTTATTTTAATCTCTTGTGAGAGTAGTGAACCATATTATTAGAGAAATTGGAAGGACCGACAATCATTTGCATCGAATTGATGATTCGTGCAACGACAAACATTGGCATGGGTTGAAGGTTGACGACAATTGTAGGACGACGGTGAACATGATTAATGGTTGTTTGTGTTGATTGACGAGCAACAACAACAATCTAGTGGTGGTGGGCGTATATGTTGAATAGAGGGCATAACTTTGTAATTCTTCAAATTCAAGGACTCTATCCATCAAAAGTGACCTCTTAGTGTGAAATGAGATAAATTTTTAATTCAAAAGTTAGTTATTTTCATCAAATTCCTAAACACCAGAATAATCCTCGTTTCATATTTGATATTTTGTGAGCATTTGAGTGTCTTAATGACATTGAAATTGAGCATTTTTAGGTTGATTAGATTACTCTCATCTAGATGTATGCTTTTATAATAAATGGATTGAAGTCAAATTTCAGATGATCACGAATTAATTCCCAAATTTTTAATTTGAAATCCTAGAGTGCTTCAGGATTTGAGAATGAGCTAAATTTAATATTGATTTTGAGTCTAATATAATTGTAGAATCTTTAAATCCTCAGTTTTGTTAAAATAAATTTATATTTGAATAAAGTAATATTTCTCCAAATAATAGTGATAAAGAAAAGAAAAAGTAAATAATGAACCTATATAATTAAGGAGAAGTTAGAGGATTAGGATAGAAAAATTCTTTATATCCTGATTTTATTTCATCTGATTTGATTATTTTCTTAGTGAATATGGTGACATTATCAGTCTTTATATTGATGGTTGTTAATTTTTAGTACTTATATGATTAGAATAAATGAAAAAAATGTATTTAGCTTTGAAGTTTAAAATGAAAGATCTTTGCATTCTTTCTCTGTAATTTAATTAGTAGCAGTTGTAGAGGTGATAAGAGGTACATTATACTAGTTTGAAATCAGTTTTGAAATAACAAATAGTTAGACTTTTTAGTTTTAGGAAGAATTTTTGGAGTTATTTTAGCTTCGCCACTTTGCCTATATATGTAAACCCCACTTTGTGCACTCCAAATGGACAATGAAAATAGTATTCTATATCTTAAATTGCAATATAAATTTGATGAAATTTTGGAAGATCAAATTTTCGTTAAGTTCTTGTTAATCTTAAAAGAGTTTACTTGGTGTCCTCTCTCTTCTAATTTCTATAGGAGAATTTCATAAATAATTTTATTTTATACAATTTAATCTTATTGTATAAATACTAGTTAGTGATGGTATTAGAGAACCAACATACTGTTAGAAAACTTTGGCTTCAAGTTTCTCTGATATTGAAGAGTTTGGTTGCATAGCCTATATGAAGGATATATGCATATTTTGATTGGGGTGCTCTTGTCTGAACATGAAGTGGATACTCTTACTCTTGAATGGAGATTTATGAAAGCTAATATTAAAAGTATAAATACTAGTAACATAACTATTATAGTAAAAGTTAACCTTAAAAATTCTATGGGTAAGAATAAATTGCTGAATTTTGCTTAAAATTGCTAGTTTTCTTATTCTTTCTTTATGAAGTGATTAGTATAATTATATAATTAAATGGATAAAATAAGTTCTTAATATAGTCATATAAATGCACTCAACAATTGGGGTGATACAATTCTACTTACATAAATATAATTTTAAATTGTGGAACCTAAATTTTGCCCTACGAAGAAAACATGTTAAAATTATTTTTTTTTCGCTCTAGCTTTGCTCTTCTCCCGACATTTCTGGGGCTCGGCTAGGCGCCCTAACCCCCTCCTCCTTCACGCCTGGAGCCGCATCCTGGCCATCCGCCGTCCGCCTGCCCACATGGAAGTTTTCCTCTCCCAATTTTCGTCTTGTCTCTATTCGGTTTTGTGTTGTGCCATTTTCTCTGCTTGTGGTTACGGCCGGTCATCTTGTTAATCCTGGTTTCTTAAAAGGGATGCCTTCCTCTTGTTCCTTCAAAGATGCTTTAGCTAATGACTCTCATTCTCTAAGTTTCCCTGAGCTGAAAATCACTTCACATTGCGGCATGCCGGAGCTCTAGATTTCAGAAAGTGAAATCTTAGCTCTTGTTGCACCCTTTGAGTTCACCCTTGTTGGTAAATTTCCGGCACGACGTCTGTCCCTTCAGGCCACGTAAATTCTTTTTCAATCTGAAACTTATTGGTGAAGTTTTTGTGACTATTCTCAATATGAGGCATGTTTTGATTAAGCTAGTTAATGCTTTGGATTACTGTAGGGTGTTTGCTCATTGATCTTATTTTGTGAACAATTGCTATATGAAGCTTTTTAAGTGGTCTCTCATGTTTGATGTTGAGGTGGAATCTCCCATAATCCCCATTTGGGTGTCTTTCCCCCATCTTCGACCTCACCTTTTTCACCCTGTATCCTTAATGGATTAGGTTCCCTCTTTACTTGGCCTCTTAAAACCAACCATGCTACTACTTGTGGTTCTAGGATGTCAATTGCTCGAGTTCTAGTTGAGATGGATGTGATAAACACTATCCGGATTGGGTGTGGGTTGGTCCTGAAAATTTGGGTTATGTTTAGGCTGTTATCATGGAAGAATTTCCTTCTTATTGCTCGCACTGTAAATCTCTTGGCCATTCGAAGTTGGAATGTTATTCCTTGAACATTATTCCTCCTTCTAAATCTCTTGCAATAAGAGTGTTTTGCCAACCACTGTGGAGCTTTTTAATAAGGTGGATTTGGATCTTCTAAAGGAGGCTGCTGATGTCGGTGAAGGTCATTTAGGAAGCTATGCTGATGGTGGTAGTTTGGGTTTGCCTGTTTCTGTGGTAATTTTTGGTGGTGTCTCCCGAGATTGTATTGATTTCTAAGATTGCACACTCTCCTGAGCTAATGGTTGCCCATGATGGTTTGATTAAGATGCCATCGAGGTAATGGATCTTGTGCAAGAGGCTGATGATTCTCTAGCTGTTATTAGTAAGGATTCCTTGGATGTTATTCCTACTGTTTCTCCTGTCTTGGATGTGGTTAACATAGAGTTATATTGTGTTGACTACGTGGTATTAGATGATTCTTTAAGTGGAATGCTTGATGTTCTTGATGAACCTGATATGCCCTCTTCTTTGGTTGATGGTACGATTGAGATCCCTGTTGTTATCATTTCCAATGATAATTTAAAAGTTCAATTAAAATTGTCAATGCATGATGCTTGTATGTAATAATCCGATTAGCTTGAAGACAACTTGAGCTTGCTTAGTGAGGGCGAGGGGTTGGATTTACTGGGAGACGAGGTGAAGTTTGATGAACTATTTAATTTGAATGTGAACTGTTTGGTTAAGAAGGCTTTCTCCCAGGGCAGTGGCAAACGTAGGGGACGGAAACCTAAAAGTGTTTGTCTCTTCTTGTTGGGGAACGTCTTTTGTTTCCTTGGTCGTTTTGTATCTCTCTTGGCATTGCTTGGAATTTGGATTGTTGAGGATGTGCTCGGACTGGGTTGGCTTACTGTTTGCTTTGTATATTTTTTGGGCAATGATGTGGCTAGGTTTAGCTCACCATTTGGACTTTCGAGGCATTTTGGCAATCATTGGTGGTGCTGCAAATTTATCTCAGTTGATGCTTCATGGATTTTGGTGTCTTTCGCCTAGACGGCCCTTGCCTGCAATTTGGGTTGTTGCAATTTCTTTGCCAATTGTTGAGCCCGGTGGCTTCTTTATCATCTCTTTTGTTTTGCTATGTGCCTGTCTTTTTATTAGCTACTGATTGTATCCTCCTTTTTATGTATTGGAATAAAATTAATTAAAAAAAATGTTACGTAGACTTTATTAATGTTCAATCCTATCAAGATAAGGTCAATACATATGTTGGAAGGTGATAGAAACCCTTGCTTCTAGGGTTTAAAGGAGGAACCCTCAAAAGGTATCCAATATTTTTGTTTATTTCATCAAAAGATATTTTGAGAATCTCTTGCATTCCTTTTATTGCCCTACATTTTTTTCCTTAAAAAAAAGGAGGGGGCTTCGTCTTATATTTATAATTTTTTATAATAAATAATGAAATATGCGACGACATCAATAATACATACTTATTAATTGGGCGAAATTGTATAAGATCCTTTTATATCTTTATGTGTTAATTTTTTTTAAAAATCTCTTTGTATTTACACAAGTTTCAACTATTCCCCAATATTTGGTATAAGTGATATTAGTTATGAGTGAGAGTGATGAACAGAGGGTTGGCATTGAAAACCATCGCCTACTTACTAGCCAAGTAATCCCTCTTCCACTTGGCAACATATTCCAAGTTCTACTAATCAAATTGCTTTTGCTTTCTAGGAAGAATATGAGAATAAAGCCTTTATGTTGGTTATTGATGTGCAAAGAACCCCAACGCTATTCTATTCTTATTCCCTTAATTGCAATTATTAACCAAAAAATTCCTCTCATTCATTAATGGCAGCAGTTAGAACCTAGAATAGTCTGATCTGTAGCGCATAAATTAAATGCTATTCTATTCAGTTGCTGTTGTTCCCCACTGATAATGACTCTTTCAATCTTCATAATCTTGCATTTTGCAGAAATTAAGTATCTGCCTGTCTTGTGATATTATGTCAGGTTGCTTAATAAACTGTATAGGGACTGCTTCATTCAGGATTAGATTAATAAAGTGCTGATTAGTTCAATTTTGTTATTTTTGTACTATATATGACCTGTTATTTTTATAATTTTTTTTGTTTAAACTATGTAAGGGATGTTTCCAATCAGTTGCTGCTACTGTAAATCTCCATAAATTCTTTCTAGCTCAATGATAATGTTGGAGTAGAGCTTGATTCAAATCTTCAAGCTTTCCTCATTTTAACAATGGAGATTTACGCTTCGTTTGGGCGGCTTTCTTAATGCTTTATAAATCAACTTTTTAGTATAAAAATTTCTGGTTCAAAAATTTTTTGAACTAAAAAGCAACTTTAGAAAGCAGGAAAAATGCCACCCCAAATGAAGCCTTAACGTATGTTTACAATAAATTAATGACTTTAGTCACAAATTAGAATTAATTTTAGGAACATATTCTTCTCTATCCCATCTAATCTCTTGATGAAGGGAGACAAATAAATTTCAATTAGTGGAATTCCTTCGGTTGGAGAAATTATTCTGTGCGGACACCGAACGTCATCCGGAGACCAATCAGAATGAGCCGCATCGGTACCGCTGCTCGGTACCGCTCAATTTTGCTGAGATGGCTCATTCTGATTAGCCTCCGGATGTAGAGCTGCGTTCGACGTCCGCACAAAATAATCTCCTCCTGATGGGTTTATGTGAGCATATGCTTTCTTTTCTAGCATGACAACCTGAGCAAGCAAATGAAGGTGCAAATAACCCTTTAAGGCTTTTAAGAGAATATGACTAAATCAAAGGCAGTAATCATTTCAGACAGATAATTTAGAATCTAAAGTCGATAAGCATAAGATTATATCCAAAACATTATTCAGAACCAGAATTTCTCATTGAAATGGGCTGAATAATTAAGAGACATAGCTCGATCACCCGTTATATATATACATTCAGAATCAAAATTTCTCCTCCCAAAATCAGTTCAACCATTCCATCCTGACCTTAGCTCTCTCCCTCTTCCATTCCCATGAAGTATGACGAGCTCAACCACTTCAGCCACCCACAACATAAGCTGCGTTTTGAGTACTCAGAGCTTCCCTTCAAATGCGACGGTTGTCGCGAAGTCGGCATTGGCTCTCGCTTCAAGTGCTCTCTCTGTGACTTCGATCTCCACACTCACTGCGCCGCCGCCACCGTCGGCGCCATCGCCCTCCGTCACCCTTTCTACCCCAAATGCCGCTTCTATTTCTTCCCTTCCCCTCCAGGCGACTCCCCTCGCTACTGCAACGCATGCGGCCGCAACATCGCCGGCTTCGTCTACCACTGTCGCACATGCGGATTTGACCTCCACCCCTGTTGCGCCGCCCTCCCGCACGTGCTCAATGCCGATGGCGGCCTCCGCCTCCACCTTCAACGCCGGGCTTCAGCGAATTGTCATAGGTGTGGGCGGAAGGGGAGGAGCTGGAGTTATAGGAGCGAGTGCAAAAAGTATAATTTGCACGTGGCTTGCGTGACGGAGATGTTAGTGGAGAGCTGGCATGAGCTCTATTATGGCGGCGGCGGCGGCGGCGGTGGAGGAGGGAAAAAGGTTATGGTGTCGGGGAATAGGATTCCAGCTATTAGAGGGGCGGGGATGAGTCATCACCGGAGCGGGAAGGGAAAGGTGAAGAGGTGCTGTGAGTTGGCTGCGATGGCGGTGCAATTCGTTATCTCCGCCGTGCTCGGGGATCCGACGACTGTGATTGCGGGGGTTGTTTCCTCCTTTCTCTTTCGATGATGAGTGAAGGTGAATTTTAAATTGAATGAATTATCTGTATTCGTTCTGCTCTGTAATTTTTTTTTTTGGATCTGTTTTGAGGCTTAGATGAGTAATATAAAGCTATAAAAAAATCATATATGTAATAAAATTATATATATGCAGAAGGTGTGTTTAGTCATCAAAGCAAATGAAGCCCTCTCTTTTTTTTATATATAACTGCGAGATTCTTTGCTGAACATCTGAATGCTTAATTTTACAAATATTAGAATGCGTGGTCCTAAAGAAAGTGATGGGTGGAGAGGACGGAAGAATCGGATGCCCAAAGGGGAAAAGTTTAAAGTAAACTTGATTATAAACTTAATTAAGCGATTAAGTATGTTACTATTTAAATTTAATAATAGGTATAGTCTCCCGTTCATCGGGCGACTTGATTCAAAAACGGCTCCTTTCGACCTATCAAATGCGCGTAACTTTGTAGCGGCCGGGTCAGATGAATTTTTTTCTTGAAAAGTCTGATTCGGAAACCTAATTATCGTTTCGTTTGTCCATGTGAGAGTAGTGAGAAGTGAAAGGTAGGGTTTTAAATGTCTTTTTTGTTAATCTTTACATTTTAGCCGTTATTAGTTGATATAAATGTAAGTTAAGGCTTTGATTTTGCCTTTTTTTTTTTGGAAAATCTTGTGATCTCCTAATTGAACAAAATTGATATGGAAGAGAAATTCAAGTAGTATATTGTTTCCTAGAATGTGAGTTCATGAGTGTTGGTGAAGATGTTGAATTTGGTTGTTCAAGATGTGTTGGTGAGTATGTGAAATTCCTAAATTTGTGTATATTTTTTTTTTCTAATTTGGTTACTGAATTATTAATATGAGTTGATATTTTTTTTCTTACTTTGTTTATGTAGTATTGTTTGGTATTGCTAAGATGTGTTGTTGAAGATGTTAAATACGTAATTTTGTGTAAGATTTTTTTTACCTATTTTGGCTATTAAAATTGTAAAATGAGTTATTTAATTTTGTTATGAATTTAATTATGTAGTATTATTTGATATTGTAACAAATTTTTCATCTTAAATTTGTGGTTATGACATATTGGATCAAGGACCATGCATAATTGTCGGGGAGTAGTTTTGATAAAAAATTTTCATCTTAAATTTGTGGTTATGACATATTGGATCATAGAGTTATGATGCATGGTCCTTCGTATGGTCAGTTACCAATGCCAAATGCAAATATTAGGTAAGTTGTGAATTAAACACAATATTTATTTGTTGAGTCATACAACTTATTTTATTATTCTTTAACTAATGATATGTTTGTACGATGCTAATTGTTGCAAAAACAAAGTGAACTTAACTTAGTCGGTTCTTCAATGCATTCCCAACCTACTTCTTTTTTGGGAGTAAGTTCACTGCTTCTATTCTTGTAATCAATGTAGGGTATGAGACATTGAGTAGTATTTCAAGCGAGGAGGGGCCTGAAGATTTCGATGATTTGGTGAAGAATATGAATGTTAGAAATGTTGTTCATCATAACGACATTAATGAGGTTATTCGTGATTACTCTGGACTAGTGATTTGGAGGAATGTATGGTAGCAAATAACAAGCATGCTGAAATTTATAGGACTACATGTCAGTGGAATGCGGAGATTGAATCTGACAGTAATATTATATTTAGCTTGGAAAATGAAGAGTTTTTAATTCAAAATTTATTGGTAGAAGGGGGACGTGCTGTGAGAAGGGAAGAACTACACTGATCTACCGTAGAGAACATACATAATAGAACAAATATAAGACAACTAGGAGCAGATCGCATCATTATAATTAAGATTAAAATAAACTAAAAATTACAAGCACGAACAAACTACGAAAAATTAGCTGTAGGACTCAAACCTCAAATATTACAGAAAATTTACCCGACTCAACCTGTTCCAATGAACCTTCTTCACTGTCTCCAAATGCATCCCTTATATAGAAGAGGTTTATGATACAAGACATTTACACTCAAATAAAATAATATTAATGCTTCTGACGAAAACTACTCTGAAATTAAAATTCAAAATCAAAACCAAATAACTCGCACTAATCTACATCCAAACAAACGGTAAAGAACTTCATGACAAAAAAAATTTACTGATCAAATAGGCAAAGTTCAGATGATGGGACATTATAACTTTCCAGCACATGCATTTTTCCTGTAACAAATCATGATACAGCTTCCTATGCTGATAATATTGAAAAGTATGCACTAATTTTGATGCATAAACCAGCTAATATTGACTTATCAGTTGTTAACTTCAAAATTTTCACCATAATACTCTTTAGCATCTATTATTTTAATTTGGTTTATACCAAAATAAAACTAAGTTCATGTGGTGACTTACCAACATGCGACTTAAACTTAATCGATTTTATTGTAAGTCGCCCATTGAGTCATCAGTAATCGACTTACACTAAAATTTCGGTGAATGGGCGACTTACACTAAAATTTAATTTTTTTTCAATAAAATACGCTAACGGCCAGTTGAGTCAGCACTCTTAATTCACCTGCTAGTCATCCGTTCAACGGGCGACTATGCCTATTTTTAAAATTTATTTTAATGATACTTAATCACATAATTAACTTTATAATCATGCTTGCTTTTAAAATTTTTCTCATACCCAAATGGGGATGTCATAGGTGATAGAACTGAGCTATAGTGCAGAGAAAACAGTGTCTGCTGCTTCATTTTATTGACCTAATCCATAACATAGGTCACTTGTAATAATGATTATTATTATTTCTTGCGATTTTGAAACTTTCTTTGCCTCACAGGAGGAAATTCATTATTATAAGAGGTTCTCATCAGTAAGGCTCGCATGGATTCAACCTAGGGGTGTCAATTTTTGTCACGACCCGAAACACGATTCTAACCTGACCCGAAAAAATTTGGATTAGGGTCAACTCGGACCTGAAACGGGTCATGTTTGGGTTTAACAAATCAACCAGTTTTAAAAATTAGGTCGGGTTCGGGTTGACCCAGCAACCCGAAATTGACACGAAAACTCCTAGTTGACCCGGAAATCCGAGATTGACCCGATTTTGACTCAATTTTAACCCGAAAATCGAAGATTGACCCAATTTTTGACTCGAAAACTAGCAATTTTAGGTCAACTTCGGGTCATTCGTGTCGGGTCGGGTTTGGGTCCGAAAATCTGACTCATTAAAACGGGTCGGGTTCGGGTTGACCCGAATAGTGCCGTGCAGTTCCGAGTACCCGACCCGTTGACCCGAATTGATACCCCTAATTCAACCTACCCAAATAATTTATCTTCTCATATTATTGAAGGGTCCTCCCAACTCATTAATATCTCTCATTATTAAAAGACTTATTTGCCTAAGAATTTGGGTGGCTTGGGTTTACCTTCCATTCAATCTTTGAATCCTGCTTATAAATGCTCCCTTATTCACAAACTTTATATTAATATTGATAGTTTACTTGTTGTTTTGTGTAAAGCCAAATGTTGGTCTCCTTGAAAAACTTTAAATAGTAATCATACTAAATACTAAGCTCTTATTAAGAAAATCACTATTAAAACTAAGAATTATTACACTTTTCACATTTCTACTATTAGTCGCCTCTCTATGCTATCATAGGAAAAGAATAATGGTTGTTATCAGCATTTGATCATAGGAAAAGAATAATGGTTGTTATCAGCATTTGATCATAGTCGTTGATGGACAAACAAATGAATATATCAATGTTAGCTAACTAAAAAGTTGACATATTGGAGTTCTCGCCGCCGGTGGGCCTAGGTTGCCGAGATCTGACGTGGGAAAGGTGGAGGAGCATGAGGAGAGCTCTCACGCTAAGTTTCTCGGGACGAGAGGGGTTAGGGCAAGAGCAATCCGAAAGATATCCTCAATTGGACTTAATTTTGGGTATTTAAGAGCCAAGGTTTGAGATCAACGGCCGAGATCGATCCACCATCCATTACCAGGCTATATCAAGTGATTTGGGCGGGATTTGGAGTTTCAAAACGTTTGGAGGAGTTAAGGGCATTAATTAGGCTCTTAATTGGGCTCTAAATAGGCTATTTAAGCCTATTTAAGATTTGGTTTGACCAAGTCAACGATTGACTTGGTCAAACCAGTCAAGGGAGTCAAGGGGGTGGGGCTCGAGCTCAAGAAACTATGAAAAATAAATAAAAAAAGATTTTAGGCTTAAAGGGTCCCATTTGGTCAATTCTGGTTGACCTGGTCAACCGGGTTGACCCCGGGTCCAAGCTCGGGCTCGACAGACTCAACTCGACCCACTGAACCCAGTGGGGAGGGCCAAAGGGTCTGGCTTGATCAATTTGACCAAGTCAACTCTTTAGACCCGGGTTTGGGCAAAATCGAGGTCAACAACACTATCTATCATAAAATTGTTTATGCCATTTCGGCTAAGACGACATACTGGAAGCATATTGATAAATTGAGAATTAAGTATCCTATGTGCTTCTCTCTGCATCACCGTTTTTTGGGATGATTTATATGGAATTGGGCAATGATGATGGAATCGACAATTGGTCCCTCTGCCCCTGGATGGCCTGAGCTTCTCTTCTGTCCCAGTTTTAGCAATTGAGATGGCACTTGCTGCAACCTGCTCAAAGCTTCTGAAGAGTGTCTTGGCAACCAGAGATTTTTGCTGCTTCATGTGGGCTTTGAACAGCTTCTGTTTTTATTATGATTGTCTACTATTGTCGATTCCAATTAACCTGAGCCCTCTTTTGGTTTTATACCGATTTTGTGGGTGTTCTACCTTGAAGATCTTTCGGTTGCATCTTTTCCTTTGGTTTTAGGCTGGTTTTTTTATGTATGATCTTCTTAGTCTTTTTGTAATCTTTTGTAATCTCCTTTTATTTAATATACGGGCTTAGCCCCAAGTTTTCCAAAAAAAAAAAAAAAAAAGATTGTATTGAATACTTTATAGTGCACTTGTTAGAGGTTGTTTGATTGTAATGTAAGACATGATTTGCTTGGCAGTCTTTTTAAATGGAGTGTTGAGAGAGATTGTCTTTGGATTATTTAATCCATCTATACAAGTTCATGTGGGATTCTTAGTTTTAATAAAACATTTTAATGCTTTTTTCAAAAAAAAAAAAAAAAAAAGAAGATTGTATTGAATACTTTATAGTGCACTTGTTAGAGGTTGTTTGATTGTAATGTATGACATGATTTGCTTGGCAGTCTTTTTAAATGGAGTGTTGAGCGAGATTGTCTTTGGATTATTTAATCCATCTATACAAGTTCATGTGGGATTCTTAGAGAAACAATGGATGTACTCATCAATAAAGAAATCCATCAAAGAATTAGGACAACAATTTTTTTCTTTTTGAAGTGTAAATATTGTATTCCCAAAATGTTGGGCAGATAACAAAAGCTACCAATTTCGATACATCAAAGGGCGTGTTGACTCTATGAAACGATGCGACTCATATGAAAAATTAATGATTTTATGACGACAAATATTATAATTTATCATTTAATATTTCATTAGTTATTTGTTTGCGAGAAATCCAGTTCTAACAATCATAAATTTGGAGTTCTAATATTCACAAAGCTAATTTGGAGGTCTTTTCTCTTGGAGAAAGGCTTAAATGTTCAAATTCATGAAGACTTAAAGGTATATATGGGAGTGTTTTAATAAAGTAATTTAACCTATAAATTTTTTTAAAAAACACTTTAAAATAATATTAAAAATCTCTGTTTAAAATTGCGCAATAAGAGGCGCGCCTCTGCGCAATTCTGTCCAAAAGCGCCTCGAGGCGCACACAATTTGTACACTGATTGAGGCGTACGCCTCACCCTGTGTGAGGCGCGCCTCAATTGCGCAATTATGGGTGAGGCGTACGCCTCATCTAAATGGTCTTACCTACTTAAAATCAACCATTAAAAAAGCGGACGAGGCATCCGCATTGAGTCGTGTATTCGCGTATAGGATTAGGGCTTCCTATTAGAATTGAAAGGAGAACTAGAGGCGAAGCCGTGAGGGAAATAGACGAAGCTGTGAGGGAAGGAGACGAAGCTGTGAGTGTAGGAGACGAAGTCGGAAGGAGACGAGGCAGGGAAAGAAACGAAGCTGAAGTTGTGAGTGCAGGAAACGTTCAGGCATCGGTTAGGTCGGAAGAGCATGTACGCGGTGTTGTGGCCTTGACTTTGACGTGCAGTAATGAAAGCTTAAATAACTCCTGATTCGGCTTTCTTTCATTCGTCCGCTCAGTACAAGCTTGGTACCGCTCAATACATGCTCGGTACCGCTCAATACATGCTCGGTATCGCTAAGTACATACTCGGTACCAAACTAGTACCGCTCGGTACTGAGCGGTACAAGCTCGGTACTGAGCGGTACATGCTCGGTACTGAGCGGTACATGCTCGGTACTGAGCGATACATGCTCGGAAACCCCCGCAGGGGCGCTGCCCCTTGACCCTGTGACCTGACCGGGCAGGTCGAACCCCGCCAGGGGGTAGCGCCCCCTTGGACCCCCGGCAGACTGGTATATTTTTGTATTCATATTTTTTTTTTAATTATTGGTAGTACAAATAATTGTTAAAAAATATGTCATATTGTTAGTACAAGGAATTAGGGATCATGGTTAGAGGCAAGGAAAAGGCGTCTGCGTCATTGCGGAGGGACTTCTTGGAAATATAGTGTACAAGTTGATATATGCGGCGGAGAGAAGAGCTATGTTTATTTGAAATGCAATTTTTGCGAAAAAGTGGTGAAGGGAGGTGTTACCCGCATGAAGGAACATTTATCATGCTCGCATAAAAACGTAGCACCGTGTGCAAATGTGCCGGAAAAGGTGAAGGAGAAAATTATTGCTTATATGAAGAAAAGTGCCATGAC
>NW_021319041.1:100262-123161 GCF_001605985.2 Dendrobium catenatum
TATTTTATCGATCTTGCTAATTTAGGTGTAAGCTCTTGCCTAAGCGTAGTCTAATTCTAAGATCTCTGATAAGTTTCAAATGTGAACAACATTAAGATTCCAATTTCACTGCTTGAACAATATTTTATTAAGTTTCTAAATTCAATTCCTGGTTTCACATCATATACATTTATAAGGAAATTTTGAAAGAGATCCTACAACCTACTACCATGGTTTTGAAAATCGGACTGGACCGGCCGGTTTGACCTGTTCAACCGTGAACTGGTTCTATGGCCGGTTCAGTCCTCCTAAAAAACTAGTCTACATCAACCGGTGAGAACCGGTTTGAACTGCCACTCTAATTATAACCCATTTTCCAATCCCAATCCCACTCTCTCCCATTCCCCTAAGCTCCACCACTCTAATTTGCCTCGTACCATTCCCAATCTCCCCCAAATAGCAAAAATTGTGGCTTCCCTCCTTCCAAATTTCAGCTAGCATCTCTTCTTCTCCACTGTGAAGCAAGACACAAGGAAGACACTACGGAGCAACCATTTGAAGATCAACTGGCCAAGACCCCACCACATCTGAAGGAAGCTTCCCCACGACGCAAATACCGAAGTCTTTCTACTCTTTCTTCATTCATTTGAGTAGCTAGCTTTGAAGTCCAATTCTTTGTGGCATCATTACTTTCATGTTAATTTAAATCCGCTGGCTTCTTAAATCATTGAGTGCATGGTTCTCGTAGTGATTGATCTATGTTAAATGTGGGATCTTTTTGCCAACCCATGTTGGCTAAGTTGTTGATTTGATTTATATTTCTTGAATTCCAGAACTTTGATTGTGGTTAATTGCTATTTGTGGATTGCCTTTCTTATTTGGTTGAAGCTTATTTTAAGCATTCCCATGATTAATAGCTTGCTGATTTTAAATTTAACTTATATTTAATTTCATAATACAAGTCATAATTTAAAAAAAAATATTTTGATGCACTTCAGTTTTACTTCATCCTTGGTGTACTTTCAAAATTGGACCCCTCTTGGTGCTTTTGCATCCAAATATTAATTTTGCTTTAAAGGGTTGCATTTAAAACTAGGACGGTGCGTATTGAGCTCGAGGCATTTATTTGTCCTTTTAGCATCTTGTTGCATAATATCAAGGGACAGATGCTTGTAAAGTCTATTATTGTAATAAGATTTTACTCCACGGCTCTTGGTGTTCCCTGTAAACTCTAATTTTTTTTTTGTCTCGAATTAAAGCATCCAGCTTTTGCAACAGACTGCAATCTGCAATAATTTTTTTTTTCAGGAATTTCCGGGTGGTTTTCTTCCATTTTTCATGATTTCATTTCCAACTTATTATTGGTCCCTCTACTTCCTTCACTTAACCTTTTTTCTTCTTGAACCGCACATGTTTACAATCTGGCTGCTTACGGCAATTGCTGAGATGAAAAGCAAACTCACTGCTTGTTACTTGCATATTTCAGCCAGAACAATTGACCAAGATTTTTGAGCTCTGTGGAACTCCTGATGAGGTGAACTGGCCCGGTGTTTCTAAGATGCCTTGGTATAACAACTTCAAGCCAGCCAAACCAATGAAGAGACGCGTCAGGGAGCTTTTCAAGCAGTAAGCAGACCCTGCTACGTTTTGGCTTGTCTTAGTCATTTCTGCAAAAATGATAAAAGTATGACGTGTGGTTTGGCAGTTTTGACCGCCATGCATTGGAGTTATTGGAGAGGATGTTGATGCTCGATCCGTCGCAGGTATTACATAAGGCTTGCATTTTTCTCTTTTTACACGAGAAGTTGATCATGGCAGTGGATGATATGAATCGGATTTTTAAATTGCAGGTCTTTGAACTCCTCCTCAAGTTAACAACTAGCCTAAGTCTGTAGGATTGAACTTACAAGTTATATGATCTTTTATTGTTTTCAAGCATATATATATATAATATCTACTGTTTAACTTTCTACTAATTGACTTCAACATTTTCATGTTATCTTCCAAATATTCGTCTGGAAACCAGTTTTCATGATCATATCCGTTTAACTTGTGCTAATCTGTACAAATCTGATTCCCTTGCATCTTCACCTCTCGTTTTCTGATTTGTAGAGAATATCAGCAAAAGATGCGCTTGATGCAGAGTATTTCTGGGCTGATCCCTTACCATGTGATCCAAAAAGGTATGCCTTACACCCCTTGACAATGAAATTTCTCATCTGCTTGAAGCACATATATCCATTAATGCACCTCTTGTCCAAACAGCCTTCCAAAGTACGAGTCTTCCCACGAGTTCCAGACAAAGAAGAAGCGCCAACAACAACGCCAGCATGAAGAGATGGCAAAGAGGCAGAAGCTCCAGCACCCTCAGCCTCACGCCCGTCTTCCTCCCATCCAACAGACCGGGCAACCTCATCCCCAAATGTGGCCCGGCCCTGGCCAACCCATCCATAATGCACAACCTCAGATGGCCGCTGGTCCGAGCCACCACTACGGGAAGCCCCGTGGCCCTTCCGGAGGTCCTAATAGGTACCCGCAGGGAGGTAATCCCGGCGGTGGGTACAATCCCAACCATCCGAATCGAGGTGGCCAGGGTGGGGGTTACAGCGGTGGTCCCTATCCTCAACAAGGCCGCGGCCCTCCTTATGCTGGTGGAAATATGCCGGGTGCTGGTGGACCGCGGGGCGGTGGCGGCGGCGCCGGTTATGGTGCGGCAGCGGGGAATTATCCGCAAGGCGGTCCTTATGGTGCTTCTGGCGCCAACCGCGGTCCAAATATGGGCGCAAATCGGAATCAGTACAATTGGCAGTAGTTACATTAGTTGCAGAGTGCACTTTGTGGACTTTTTCCTTCGATTGCTTATGTAGACTTGCTACAAGTGCTAGTTTTATTACAATTGTATAATTTGGGTAATATGATGAGTTTCGAGAATTTCATTATATTACCCTGTGATAGTTATAATAGATTACACTTCTTTGCTTTCTATGCTGTATAGGTTGTAATGTATTTTCAGTACAGAGCATGATCCGTCTGTTACCTCTTTAGCTTGCGTTTTGTAGAGTTTTTTACTTTTTTGTTCCAACGGTTAAGGGATCTAGTTTTGAAGGTATATGACAATTTAAGGGTCTTTTTTATTATATTTATTTTTATTTCTTAAATGCTTGTTTATTTTTTTAATTAATTTTTTTGTTATTTAAAAAAATGAGTTTATGTGCGATATAATATTCAAAATCAGAGAAATTTGATTGTTATTTTCTTAGGAAAATGATTGAAACTACCAGTCATAAACAATTTGTATCAATTTTCGAAGAAGAAAACACAAGCTCATTCATTGATCAAAAAGGTAACTTCTCAAGATAATATGCTATATCTGGTTCTTGACATATTTGTTTTTATGCCGAAGTGCCTAAGAACTAAACTCTTTTCGAAGTCTTGAAAGTCGAGTGATACTCTTCATTAATAGCATTATTAATTTTGAAGTTCATCGTGATTTTCATTGCTAGATGCATGCTTTATTTTGCCTCCAAAAAAAGGTTGACAAAATATTAGCAATATTATTATGTCATTTAGAGATAAACACAAAGTTCTCTATTATGCCTATAACCTAGTCATGACATACAATCATGATTCATTATTTTCTAAACCAACAATTACAAATGACATAGTATAAGCCTGAGCAATGGCGCCTTCAACCACTGACAAAAGAAAAGTTCCTCAATAAAGTATATTCAAGTACGTTCCATCAACACTTAATACTGAGTAACAACACTTTCTTGTCGAAGATCAGCTATTATACTAATATTTTTGCTATATATCATAATCAAATATAAAGATAACTTTTGAGATGATGCTTTGTGGGATCTTCTCTCATGGGTGATGGCATGCTTATGACATTACTAAGCGTTTTCATAGGATAAATTAATGCCATAATTTATTTTAACATATGATACGATCGTCTTTGGCTTCATTTTAGGATCATATGCTATATGCTTATATTTGATCATGTCTAATGACCCATGGTTGAGCTTGATGGTGCTCATTTGATCTTATATCCAATGTACAAGGGTGTTCTAATGTAAGGCTCGATATCTTAAATATATTTGAATTTGCTATTTTCTTGCTCACAAGCTCAACAAGCATTTCTTTTAAGACAAAAAATATATCATACTTCTTTGCCAAGTTTCTTCACCTTAAATTAAAAGTTCCTTTTCATAGCATATACATATAACATATGTTTTAACTCCTCTTTGCTCTTAAGTAATTGCTTAGCATGTAATTCAGTAATGGACAAACTCAAGCATGATGTTAACAAATCACCACTCATTTCATTTGAGGTATTTTCAAGCACCAACCTTTTTAGATTGTGATTGATTTGTGTTCTATATACAATAAATTATAGCTTTTAGCCCCAACAATCATGAAAAAAAAAAAAATCATAGCCATTTGCTACTTTCAAGTTGATTATAAATTGGGGTTAAAAGCTCCAATGGCGTTGAAGATTTAAAGAATCCATAGAATCACAATCACTAGCAACTTGCACATTTATAGTATTAACTATTTTTGCATGTGTAATTTCCACTTCATCACATACACCAATAGAAGATGACAAACTTACTGCTTTTACATTAGCCTTATTTGCTCAAGGAGTTGTGATTAAAACCTTTATAAGAGTAGTCATGACACATATTAGAGATTGAGATTTAAAGGGTAAAGAAATCCCATTCTATTAAAAAATTAAGATCATCATCTAAAAGTAGCCCGGTTGGTGAAATTAATGATGCTTCACCAAAGCAATACATCATCTCCAATTTCAAATCAAACTATCTCTTATCAATATTTATCATTTTATATAAGATCAATGAGATTGTTGAAAAAATACTTCCCTATATCTTCAATCTTTTGGTTTATTTTCGAGTGAAAATATCCAACAAGCTTATGTGCTTTCCTTCCATTCTCCTCACACAATATAATAATATTGAATTTTTATTTATTTACAAAAATGTTTGATTAATTTGTAACTTTGCTGTTCTTCAAACATATATCTGAATTAATTGAATCATGTTTGAACATTGATTGAATATGATCAAATAATGGTCATACATATATATATTTTTAAATAATGGTCAAATATACCTAAACTACAATCGAGCTTTATTCAAAGACATAACCATACCTTAAAAAATATTAAGATCAAAGGCTCATGCCCTTTAACCCCTTTTTGGGTGATTTTTTAATCACCTCAAAATCAAATCAAATGACCCCTAATTTATGATATATTAATTGCATTGATTAGGCATGTCCATACAGTCAACCCTCCAAATTTGAGGCCAATCTATAAAAACTCGATTGAAATCCAAAGCTTGTAAAACCTCCAAATATTTATAGACTATTCCACCGTACCTTGCATCTTGTGGAACTTCCCTTAAATCGAGCTCAGACCCTAGTTTAGTCCAAAAGAGCAAATATGGTCCCCCTCCCATGCATGTCCACCCAATGACATCCTAGCTCTCCCAACCTTTGACTATGCCATCTAACCACTTCGGACATGTGTAGGGCATCTAAGGGAAGGCTTTGATGCATCCCAATCATTCCCTAAAACCCTAAACCCTTGAGATAGGCAAAAGGCATGAAATGCCTCATTCTAACTAATCTCATTACCCTCAGTCCCCAAGCCAGAGCTCCTTTTTTTTGGTATCTACACATCCCCCTCTACATTTTCTTAGCTCAAACCCACTGGTGAAAGGCTGCCGGCGACGAGCTTTTAGCCAACCTTTGCTTGTAGTACATCCAACTCAATAAACTAGTGATCTAGAGCTTTTCAGACCGCAATTTCTTCAGAGGGATTTTTTTAGAGGCTACAATAAGAAAAAAGAGCTAACATTTGGCCATTTATATCTATTGGATCAAGGTAAAAGTGAAACCTAAGATTCTAGATTTAGGATTTAATATGTTTTGTGTGTGATGCATTTTTAAACGTAAAAATAACTCTCATTCTCCTCTTTAATCATATTTTATAATATTTTAAAGTTTCATGCCATTTAATGTACCCTATGTTATATTTAGAAAGCCTTTTCTATTTAGGTTTTTGGTCAATCTTGGGTAGAAGACAAAATCACAACTGTCTATTTCTTCTGTTTTGATCAAACGGTAGTGATTTTGCTCCAAATTGTGTAGAAATTGTATTGTATGATCTTCAGATTGCACAATACGGTCACCTATATGATTCCTGCTCAAAACATGTGTAAAATATCATACTGTAAGATTTTGGATCATATTGTACGATCAAGATCGTCCCGTCGGATCGAAGATCAGTTTAATACGCTCCTTAATTCAAAAAATGGCTGAAACTGCAAAAAATTTTAAAAAACTATTTCTTATCCAAATTTGATGTTCTTAGGCTCATTGGAATCATATCGAGCCCAAGTTTAATTTAAACATAATTTCATTAAATTTAGACCATTGGAATGTGAGATATTAATTTTTTATTAAAAATTGAATTTGGCCAATAACTCTCATCAGATAATCCAATTGAGCTCAAATTTGGATAGGTGACACTTGAGGATGTTACTCACATACCCCAATTTTCTTGTCTTTTAGTAATGGCTAAATTTTGACAAATTGAATTTCTAATGTTTTGGGTTAAATTTTGACCTAAAACTTTGAAAATTCACTTCAAATACATATAATTAGGCTTTGAAATTTTAATGGCATGTGTGTTTTTTTATAAGGGGTAGATACACTTGATTTCAAACCTATGAGAACACTAGTGACACCTAGAAAAAATATTTAAGGTCTATTTCTAGAAAACTTAGAAAAATCCTAGAAATTTATATACACACCCAATTGGAGTGAAATTTTGCAAAAGTGAACTTAGTGACATTATGAACCTTAGGTTTCTATTTTACTAAATTTTGAATCCATTAAGCCATAAAAGTAGTCAAAACAAAAACAGCCCTTTTAGAAGGCCTGAAACTTAAAATAAAATATAATAAATCTAAATTAAATCCAAAAACTATAAATAATGAAATAATATATCAAGATATTCATAATTAATTTATCTATCTAGGAAAATTAAAACCCCTTCGCTGGACTCCAAATTTTGCCTTAACTTAATATTTAGGAAAAATTAATAATTAATTAAAATAAATAATTAAAAATTCTTAAAAATGCCAAATAAATTACAAACTCTTTAAAAAATACTCTTACAGGTCATCCCTGACCTTTGGGAGTGATTTGAATGAGTTTGGAATGAAGTCGGTGCAAAATTGAAAAACCTCTCTAATTTTGCAATTAACTAATTCAATTAAATGACAAAACTTCAAAAATACATAAAAAATTATAGAAAACTTCAAATTGACCAAACTTAAAGACAATGGACTCTTTTAAGAGTCTAATATTTATGAAAAATATCAAATTTCAAGAAATAACAAAAAATAAAAATGTAAACTCTTTTGTTAGCTATAGATCAAAATTACATCAGAACTTTAAAAAATCACAACTAATTATAGAAAATGTAAATCCAACAAACTTAGTGTCATTTTATTTATCTAAGGATCTAATATTTATAAAAAAAATATCAAAATTCTTGAACTTAATCAAAATTAAAAGTCAAAATTAGACATTTATTTAACGAATTAAAATAATTCATAAAATCCAAAAATTAAACAAATGACTAAAATTTTAACAAAACATCAACCCAATCAATATAGTCAAATAGCCAATCCCAAAATAGATAATAAACACTCTATTGATGAAGTTTTTTAGATGGACTACCTCGAGATATGAGACTAGTGTCTAAACGAGACTTTGATTTTCATACACATTATGACAACGCTAAGAACAGATTCAATAGAGTGTAAAATCCTAAAATCGACTAATAATTAATCATTTAACCAAAATTAAATTATTAAGACATTAAATAGATTTTTAGGATAGACTATCTTGAGCTGTGGGGATATGTGTCCAAAGGAGACCTTGATTCTCGTGCCCATTTTTGTCAACACCACAAACTGGTTGATGGAAAAAAAATCAATCTAATGAATCAAATCAGCAACTAATTAATTAAAAATCATCATCCCTTAATTTAAACCAACTAAATCAATTAAATAATATTGGTTACTATTGTATAATCAGACCTACAAGGCTACTAACTTAGACTCAAGGAAGTTGAAATAAACTTCATGGCTATGATGTAAACAAAGGTAGTAATTATTCAACAAATGAAATTCACCATAAAATGAATGTTTAAATACTAATACCTAAACTCAAACTAAAAACCCCTTCATCCTATTAGTGTCAATTCGAGTTAACGGGACGGGTACGGGTCGAACCCAAAACTGACCCGACGCTATTTGACACAATCGAACTTAACACATTTTTTCAGACGGGTTAGAAAATGTAACCCGAACCCAAATTGGGAGGGGAGGGAATGTCAGTGCCTTGTTGTACAAAGTTGAGTAGTCGACGGATGGCCTAGGTTTGGCTTAGAAAGGAAGGCGAGACAGTCGGTACTCAGGAGGGAATGACTCAGGATGGCATAAGGCGGTTGGCGGGGCCGTATGACTACGGAAGGTAGTCGGCGAGGCCACAAGACGTTGGGCCTGGTGAAGTCTGAGTTGACTCGTGAGTTGTGAGTGTGGGCAGAGTCTGCGAGTGCGGGCGGAATAAACTCGGATGACTTGAAAATCCAAAGAGAAAAGAAACACCCCTTCGGGGATGAGTTCTTTTCATTCGGATTCTTGGACTCGACAAATCCAAGAAGCCAGAAGGAAGGAGATGAAGAAATGAAGAACAAGAAGAAAAATATACCATTTTTGAAACTTGCGTCCTTATTCGGATTAGTGTCTGGGTTGTTATCAGTGATGCCCGATTGCTTTTAATTTCTGCATACCCTGGATTGTTATTATTGCTGCCTATAATATTCGCCACGGTAGATAAATATAGAGTTTAACTTCCCAACTTTATACGAAAATTTAGCATACAAATAGATAGAAGAGATGGGTGCATCAATCATAAGAAACATCATAATTTTTAATGTATAAAATCCTGAAAAGAGAAAAATCATGGGGCCTTGCCCAGTTGAAATGATTCCGCTAGTATGGGTGGTTGATTACAAATGCTGCCCTTTCTCAGAGGAGGAAGTTGGCTCAATGTAGCAAATATAAATTGTATATAATATAGTATATAGTTGAAGAATGTCATGACAGCTGCTCTGAAGAGAGTATCAGTATATTCATTTGGTTAGTAGGATCGTAGTTAGTAGGCGGTGATGGTCGGGAGGATTGTAGTCGACAGATGACGGTGGTCAGAAGGACCGTAATCGGCGGGCGACAATGGTTGGAAGGACTATAATCGGCGGGCAACTATGGTCGGATGAAGGCTCATTAGTGGCATCCATATCGAGGTCTAACGATGATGGTCGGTCAGAGGTTCAACAGCGGCAACCTGATGGCACAGCTTCGTCGAAGGTGGTGCCGAGGTGGAGCTTCAGCCTCAGAGCTCCTATCTTCTTTCTTTTTCTTACCCCTTTCATGAGAAGAATGAGGTCTATTTATAATTTTTTTGGAGCGGTATAGCTAGTAATCATGGAGAAGATCAAGGGCATGTTGAGAGTTGTCTATCAGACGACTCATAGTGATCCCCTTGATCATGAAACATTTATCAATCATTTGGATGTCATATAGATGTCAGAATTGAGTAATCTTGGGCTCACTGGATTCGTCTCATCGAGCCGCTCGATTCGACTATAAGCGTATCATATTCATATATCATTTGATAGTTCAATTAATGAGCTTAAGTTTCAAATAGACTTTGGACCTTTGGTTTGAACTCAATTGGGCTTGGATAGCTCGGATTAGATAAAATTTTAAGTCGTTGAGCTCTTCTCAAGATGTTCAACTTAACTATAAGCTTGCTGAAAATGAAGATAAGATGATCCTTATTTTAATTTTTGAAACCTCAATATCATATTTACATCGAAATTCATTTCCCAAAAGGACAAATTTTTTGGTGACATAAATTATCTTATTTGAATCAGATGAAATCAAGAAGAATTCAAAATAAACAATTGTCCACTTAAATGAAATTTTTTTAAATAAATATTTTAATTATCTTTCCCATCTCCAGCAAATACTATTGCTCGAATTCTATAAAAAAAATTTAAATTTTCTCTTTCATATATTAAATTATACATTATTTGACTGTTTTTTTGTCCATTCTAAAATTAAAGAGGGAGAGAGAGAGAGTCAGATTCCGCTTCTAATCACAGCTTCCATTTTGATTGAAAACATTCAAAAAAGCCAGTCCCAAATGATCCAAGATCTGTATCCATTTCTTTCATTTTCTTTCTCAAACTTACAAGAAAATCAGGAGAACAAGGTGGCGGAGCAGCTCTCCGCCTTGCGGAACGGCATGACTATGAACAATCTGATCGTACCCGCCTGCTTTAATCCTCCGATCGATCTCATCAAATCGACTCACATTCCTTTCGCCCCCGCCGATTCCAGTCCTGGAATCGTTCCTATTTCCCGTTAAGAGAATCTCTTCGTTTTGTCCAATCTAACCTTCCTCATTCCACAATCGAACTCAGATTTGACTCAAAACTTCGCCCCGATCCACTGCTCCGCTTCCGCCGTCTCCTCTCCGGTGTTCTTTCAGCCGGCTCGGATCGCGTCTCCGAGAACACCAGCTTCGTCTCCCCATCCGGCGCTGCTCTCATGAGCGCCGAGCTGGCCTTCACAGCGAGAGCCGCGAGGTCCGCCGCTTGTAAAGGCTGCCGCAGCATCGATCGCGGCAGCACGAAGTAGATCTGCCCTAGACGGAGCTCCACGGTGTCGGGGACAGCCGTTACAAATCCGCCGAAATCCATTTCGTCGGCGTCACAGACGAAGAACTCCTCATCCTTCTGCAGCGCTTGCGCCGCCTTCACCGGACAGGCGAACTCACGAAGCTCGCCGTTAATGAGGATTAGCTTCGCCGTCGTGATCGGCGCCACCGTCGTCGCCTCGCACGAAGTACACAGCCCCATTGCGAAGCAATGGAATATTCCGGTGATGTCCTGACCGAAGATTTTAGAGCTTTTGGCGATGGAAGGCGGAGGAAAAGGGGAGAAGAGCGTATATATAAATGGGTTGGTAGGAGGTGATGACAGCCTGTAAAGCATACGCGGACAGCGTGGACATGAGAGTGGGAACTGAGAACATGTGAAGAAAATTACGTCGAAGGATCATAATTTCTTTCAAATTTACGGGTGAAGGTATTTAGGAATTAGGGCCATGAAAGGGACAAACAAATTGACGAAATAGCCCCTCTTTCGCTGAGTGAAGGAAAGGACAAATTTTCTTGGTTTATGGAGCCGGCGAGCACCGGCGGCCATTGGCTGAGGTGGGCCCCGGTTAAAAATTATTATCTCCAATTGAAAGGGCGAGTCAGCTTACCGCCGAGCCGCGCGGGCTCCATATTTATTTCAATTCGTTACGGATATTGTTTTGTTTATGCAGCTGTACATCGGTTGGTCACGCGTAAGGCGCTACCATTTTTAGTAGGAATTTTTTTAAGGGAATATTAGGGTCAATTATGTCCACTTTTTAGGGGTTAATATTTGACATGATTCAAAATTTTGATTGGCCTGAAAATTTCGGGTTATGATTGAATTGTGCCTGAATCAGGTCATGTTTGAGTTAAGGTTTTCAACTCGTTTTAAAAATCGGGTTGGGTTCGGTTTTTGAGATTGACTCGGAATGACCCGAACTCCCGCGTTGATCAGACTTACCCGCATATGCCGCGCCTGAGCTGCCCAGCCTGCCTGCTCGCATCTCGAAGCCTCGTGTTGCATCCCGAGGGTAGCGTCGCACGCCCTGTCGCGTCCCGAACCTGCCCAGCGTAGCATCCCGCTGACCGCGGACCTGCTTACAGGCCGTCCCCGCATCCTGCCGTCGGTCGCATTCCTGCTCGCTGACTTCCGCTACCGCCGACCACTGGCCCACCGCTGGTGCAGACATTCCGCTACCGCCGACCGCCGGCCCACCGCTAGTGCAGACATTCCGCTACCGTCATTGCTGTGTTTGCAGGTCAGGTAGGGTTGACCCGAACCCGAAGCGGTACAAGTTTGGGTTGGCCCAAATAGTGCCGAATCAATTCCGAGTTCGATCCGAACTTTACCCATGACTCGAAATTGACACCCATTAAGATTACAATAAAAAACAGTAAGAAAAATAAGAAAAAAAATTATAATTCTAGAAAAAGAAACTAAGCATTAAAGCTTAAAAACATCTAAAAATAGTTCAAAGAAAATAAGAAACTCCTAAGGGACTTGAATAGTTTATTAAGCTCATCCAATGCTACTGAGATAATCCAAAGAACCAGGCACCATTCAAAAAAATGGCTACCCAGAACAACATCTGGCAGCCTCGCCTTGAAGCCATAAAGCAACAAACTCGATTAAAAGAGACAAATCCCTTGATTGCTGACCTTCCAAATTAAAAATTGGTTGCGAGGAGGAACCAGCCAAGATAAGAATTAAGTAAAAACAAGTTCATTATAGTCCAAGTAAACAGCCAAAACTTAGGCTTCGTTTGGGACGGTTTTCTTACTGCTTATTAAAACAACTTTTTAGTACAAAAATTAAAATTTTTGTACTAAAAAACTGCTTTAAAAAACAGTAAAATACTTGATATTATGAGATGATTTCCAAGAAACAATCTTTACAACAATAGCATTCTTAATCAACCAATCAATTGTTACCACACATTTATGATTCACAGCAAATCTTTTATAATTCCATTCTCTCCACAAGGAATATATAGAGCAGCAGATGATCAGAAAAAATAAATTCCTTTGGATTCTTCTCCATATTAGAATTCATAATAAAATCAAATACTTGAAGAAAGTTTGGTCTGAGCATAAAATGATTCAAATTTGCTATCAATCCAGAAATTATAACGAAAGAATAATCACACTTAAATAAGAGATGATTATGATTTTTCTGAGCTTTAACACATAAAATACAAGTTTGAGACACATTTAAATTTCTTTGGGCTGTTGTTTACATTATTTGGAGAGAGAGAAATGGGCGGAAATTTGCCAATTATACTAAAAGCATCACGACCATACAAGCCCTGATTAAACAGGTGGTTGCTATTAAGCTTACAAGATGGAAAAAAAGATGATATTGCTTGGTATTTATATTGTCTTTCAAAATGGGGTCTGTTGGCACCCCGGGTTTGCTGTGTTATTGCTCCATTTTTCTCAAAAGGGGTATCAATTTGGATATATTCTACAATTTGGTTTGTTGACTGGGGGAGATATGTGCATATTTCATCCTCCCCCCAGGACGGCGAAATTTGCAACATTTTCATATTTGATGGCATTTTTGGCAACCGGGGGCCGTTCATCTTGAGGATGCATTTCTGATTAACCCTGAGTCCGTCTTCGATTCTACCCCAACTGCTTTGGGGTTTTTTTATTTTTTGGCTGGTTCTCATGCAGTTTTTGTTGGAGATCAGTTTCTTCCTATCTTTTCATGCATATGAAAGAATACAATTCCTCCTTAGATAAATCATCATAAAAAGCTGCATGAAACATTTTAAAAGGAGAAAGATTCATCCCTCCCCAAGAAACACAAGTATCCAGAGATTGTATATAATAATATTTTGAAGCTTTAATTTAATTAAAAAACTATTTTTAGATATCAAAATAAATTTTTGAAGTAATAAAAATTTTTATTTTTTAAAAATTACCTTACAAAAAATCTCAAATAAATACTCAAAATATTAATAATCTCAATCTCTATAACATATAATAAGTTACGCGATGAAAATTTTACCAATGCAAAATTATTCTCATTTTGAGATTCATTACACTTGGTGGTAAAAGTTTGACGAAAATGCAAATTTGACAAAAAAATTGATAGAATTGAATACAATATCAATATTTAAAAGGACTTATTTTATAAAGAAACATGATAATCATCAAAATTAATTGAAAAATCTTAGATTAATAAAAATTTAAATATGAGCAAATACATTAAATTAAATGGCATTTTTTGAAATGCATCAAATTATTTGGTGCAGTGAGAATACGCCATTTAATTTGACGCATTACAGATAGAAGAAGGGGGAGAGAGAGAAGTGAGAGATGAAGAGAGAGGAAGATGGCGGTGGAGAGAGAGAAGGGAGATTGGGGAGAGATACCACAATGAAGATAGAAAATTAAATAATAATTAAATATTTAAATTAGTATTTTAGCTGATTTTTAAATATTTATGTAGTTTAAAAATGCATATATTTAATAATTTAAACTAATAATATATAAAACGTTTAAGTTTTAATTAAATATAATAATTTATAAAAAAAATTATTTAATAAATTATTTAATTTATATTATATTTATTTTAAAAATGGAAACCGAAAAATTGATTTCATGTGGTTAAATTGAATTAGAAAATGGTTATTATTTTATTTAATATTTTTGCATATACCTAAAAATATGCCTTTTAAAAATTATTTTTAATTTTTAAATAAATATTTAAAAATCAGTTTAAATAATAGTTAAATATCTTAAAATATGTTAAAATAGTAAATACTAATTTAAATATTTAATTATTAATTTAAATATTTAACTATTATTTAACTCTCTCTCGATTATTATATCTCTGCCCCCTCTATCTCCCCTCCTCTCTCTCTCTCTTTCTCTCTCTCGGCTGCCATCTCTCTCTCTCACGTGCCTCTCTCTCCCCCTTCTCTCTATAGTCGTGAGTGTAATTCACCAAATTAAATGGCGTATTTTCACTAATCCAAATAATTTGATACTTTTTAAAATGCACCATTTAATTTAATTGTAATTGCTCATATTTAAATTTTTATTAATTGATGCTCCATTTACTAATTTTGATGATTATCATGCTTATTTATAAAATAGGTCCTATTTAAAACACAATTATATCACTATAAAGTGCTTAAATTTGATTATATCTATATCATTATAAAGTGCTCAAAGTTGATTATACACACACACACACAATTATATCACCATAAAATGCCCAAATCTGACTACATATATATACTCTTTAATGTCATGATTGAAGCCATTTTTATAAAATAATAACAAGTGTATTTTCAATTTGTAATTGTGAATCCAAGCTACAAAGCTTTGCATTGATATTCAACAATACATTTAATAAAATCAACATCACATCCGTTAAAGGCAACACGCCTATACAAATACTTGCAATATCTTTTAACATGTATAAGAGAAAACATCCACACATTCATACGTTATATATGCTTACCTCTGATTTTCAACGCAATAATATCATTAATCTCAAATGATTTGAAACGCCTAATAATTTTTACTATCACACCCCTAGATTTTGATGTGATCCAAACATAAGCATACATGATACATAGCAATAAAACTCAAATGAGTACCAAAAAAATAAATTCAAATTAAATTTGTTAAGTTTGAAGCTTCATGAATACATGACTAAGCACTATACTATATTCAAAAATTGATTAAAGCACTTCTTTTACTATTATTCAAAACTTATTATGATGTCATTGCTCAAAGCTTATTTTTAACCTTGATCCAACCATATTCAATACATGGTTGAAGGCTTTTCAACTATTATTTTACCCTAAATCCAAAATACAAAGCATGCTTTTAATAAACTTCAAAGCATATTCAATCATGTGTCAAATATATATATATATATATATATATCAATTAAGATTAAAATAAAATTTGAGCAATATTCAAAACGGGTAATCACCTATGTAATATCCTTCTAGATTTTGAGTTTAGGATGTAAATGCATAACATTAACCACTAAGCTTCAACAACAATCATTGGATAGTTGAAGATGGACAGAGATAAAAATGTTGCATTGAAACTCAACCATAGAATTATTACTCACAAATATGAATCACCATAGAAAAAGAAGACATTGAAAATACGAATAATCATTCAATTTCTAGCACGAAAAGTTATATAAACTTGAGCAACTCTTTAAAAATTGAGCTATTTTTGTTTGAAGGGAACTTTTTGGGCATATTTTTCTAAGAAACTAAATATTAGACATACTTCTCAAATTTTGGATATTATGGGGGATGTAAGCTCAAATTTCTCTTTGATTATAATTATATTAAAATGGCTTGAAAATTATTGAATTTACTTAAAATTAATATAAATTAAATTTCATATGAAGGACTAATTTTAAAGGTCATTCATATACAAATTATATTAAGATATTGTGACATTATTTTTTTATACAAAAAATTTGTGCTTGCCCCAAGACATATTTCTTTGACATTTATTATATTTAAATGCATTAAAATGCATCATAACAAACAAAAAATTTCAATACATTTAATTTGCATGCAATCAAATAACCCATAAATTTCTAAATTGCATGCAATTTTAATTACATTGAATTTGTTAAAATACATTGAATTTGTTAAAATGCAGGCATTTTAAAAACTTATATAACCAATTGGCTCCGAAAACTTGATTAAAATAAATTAAAAAAATTATTAGTTTATTTTATGATAAATATAATTTGTAAAATGGATAAATTTTTTTTATTGAGTTCTACTTAAAATAAAAAAAAATGTTTGAAATATTTTGATCAGATTTTTTTGTTAGGTTAAGTTTAAAATTAATTAGATTTACTTTAAGTTGATTGCAATAAAATTTTTAATTGATTACTTATATATTAGGCCCATCTTAGAGTAGATTCAATAGGTATAAACTCTATCAAATAATATTTTGCCCAAAATATCTTAATACCTAAAACTTTCTTTAAAATAAATTCAATGATACTGAGGGGCCATTAAAACCTAATTTTTTGGTTCCCATACAAAGAATTAGGTTACATAATACCTATATCTCTCATGTAAAATAAGAAAAAAAGAGCATTGCTTTAAAGATATGACATTTAACTCTAAAATTATACTTATTAAAAAGTTTATATTTAAAATAAAAATTTTAATTCTTCCATGGAGTGCATATAGTGAATTTGATTTATTGATTAAGTATGATTTTTATTGAATGATTCTATTTTGATTTGATCAATTCAAAATGATTAGATATTATAAAAAAAATCTTATAATCTACTAATTTTATAGACAATAATCTACATTAAGAGTAGATAATTATTAGAAATTTAAATTTGGCATGAATTTTGAGTTTGTTTAAAATTGACTTGATAAATTTGAAGTCGAGTCTTGTGTCAAATATTTGACTCAAATGTTTTGACCTAATTTTGAGCCTAGTTTGAATGGATAAAATTAGATTTAATTAGCTTCATTTGGGACAGCTTTCTTGCTGCTTTCTAAAGTAGCTTTCAAGTACAAACTTTTTTTAATTTAAAAAATTTTAATACTAAAAAGTTACTTTAGAAAGTAGCAAGAAAGCTATCCCAAATGAAAATTGAGTCTTAATGATATAAAATGATGTATTTTATAATAGTATATCATGATGTAAAAAGATTCTTGTGTTCAGGAAAGAAAAAGATGTAAGGATATTCTCTATAAATGTTAATTATTAAAATAATTATTTTTGAATAATATACATAGAAAATTAAATTAATTAATAATTAAGAATATACTAAGATATTATAAGTTGGATGCTATCAATAGTTGACCATCAATGATCTATCATGGATGCTACCACTAAAGTCTCTAATTATTAGGTGTTGTTTCGAAGCTCCTAATGTCATTAGTCTAACAGAGTTGACAAATCAAAACTCTAATATTGTAATTGTTAAAAATAATTCATACAATAATTTTGATCTAATGTTACTATTACTAAAAAAAATGATGAGATGTCGCAATCTTAGTATCAAGATTATTATCTCATTAAGAGTAGTTGAACATAGTAGGTGGTCAATGAAATAGTTGTTTGTAGGAGTTGCAAGAATTTTTTGAAGTTTTTCTTAGTTCCTATTTTGGTGATATGAAAATGGCAATAAAGTGTCACTATTTTAGGAGAAATGTTCATCTTCTCAAGAGCATTCTATCCCCACTAATGGTTTGCAATTAAATTACATGTAGATGTTGCTAAAATTTTGGTAAGTTGACATCTAGAGAAAAAAAAGACAAAAAAACTAAGATATTGCCGCATGAAATAAGGCTATAGAGTGCAACTTATGAGAGGAGTCAGCGAAAATATTTGACTAGTTTCTTGATTAGGTTTGATTTAGCTGCTTTGGTTGATATAGGATCTATCGTTTCTTGGAATCACATGACTTTGTCGTTAATATAATAACAAGAAGGGCATGAAGTTTCGATTGTAAATTTATTGAAATTGATATTTGCCTGATTTTGTAATTAATTTCTAAAAGTATTTTTTAACAAAGGCTTAATAGGCTTTTAAATTCTAAAATTTCTTAATAAAATTTAATGTCACTAAAATATCTTTTGTATCACGATTCTCCCTAATGTAATGTAATATTTTAATCATATCAATATCGATTAATTTAATTTTGATAACATTATAAACTATTTTAAAAATAATTCTTAAGATAATATTTTGAAGAGTTAGAAATCATCAATCTAACATATTTAGGTAATTTTCTATTAATTATAATAATTTTTCTGATATGCATTAAAATTAAGATTTTTTGTTGTTGTTGTAATAATTCATCTTAATTACTCCAATTTGACATTTCAGATAAATTATGAACTAAACAAAGTTATATTCTTTAAGATTTTGTTTGAGACTATTTTCTTTCTGCTTCTTAAAATAATTTTTAGTTTTCTTATTGCTTCTTAAAATAATTTTTTAATGAAAATTTATTTTAAGAATCATAAAAAAAAACAGTCCCAAAGAAAGTCTAACTCAATAACAAAATTTAATAAAATAAAAATATAGCAGTACGAAACATGTAATTTATTTTAGTATTATTGTTTAAAAATTATTAAACATTCGATGCATGTTTTTTTTTTAGAAATAAGCACGTTGACCACGTGGCTGAAGAAGGTTC
Source organism: Dendrobium catenatum (assembly GCF_001605985.2). Taxonomy (NCBI): domain Eukaryota; kingdom Viridiplantae; phylum Streptophyta; class Magnoliopsida; order Asparagales; family Orchidaceae; genus Dendrobium; species Dendrobium catenatum. Next base: position 119,221 of record NW_021319041.1, read on the forward strand.
ATAGGACTATAGGAGGTTGCAGTCGTGGGCCCAATCCACCTCATTGTGTCTTGTGGCCCATACCATTATTAGGCGACATTATATTCTTCCTTTTGTTTTTTGCACGTTAGGGGCAGAAATGGAATCCCGTGGCCCCGCCAGTGTCTGAATTGTAAAAACCAAAATGTTTATGGCGTAAATAATAATTATGTGCGGTACCGAATAGCACACGTGTCGTCGGGCCTTTCCCATTCTCCCGGCCCCGGATTTTATAAATTTTCTGAAGCATTTTGTTATTTATATAAGCGGAGAATATTTGCTTTCTCAACTTATAAATGTGAAATAATAATGAATTGAAATTGATATTTTATTGATTTAATCCTTAAGGAAATACACTTCAATGATCTAACATTGTATATTTTTAACAAGGTTTAAAATTGCGTAAATAAGCTTCGAGGCGTTTTTCGTCCGTGAGGCGAGGCGTAAGCCTCGAGGCGGTCTGAGGCGTAAGCCTCACGGACACAGAATTGCGTAAATGAAAAATTAAGGGTTTTAACAGGAAAATAATGGCAATATTGTATTTTATAATAAAAACATCTAAATGATATATGAAAATAGTGGAAAGTAAGAAAGTAGATGCAATAAAATCATGTCCCAAAGTACAAAATCACAAAATATTAGTTTAACAAAACTCCCAAAGTACAAAAAACATATAAAATGCAATCATATCCCATCACTAAATGGGTATTCAAGGGAATCTTCTTCTCCAATTGTATCACAAGAGCCTTTAGTACGTAAGATTCATTCTTCTTCTAGCACTCTCCTTCATTAACTCCCTCCATGACGGCTCTCCTTTCAAATATGACACGAAAGACATACAAAAGCAGACACTAATGACAGTTTAAAAAGTGGAACCTATAAAAAGGAGGACAGAGCAAGATAAATCGAGCCAAAATACTATTGAAATTCAATTCTGTGCGCAGTGAATCGCCCCTGTACATCGTGGATCATCCTTGATAGAAATTACTTAACAATTGGAAATGAACCCAATGTGGCATTGGTACAAATTATTTTACTGTCGTACCCGATCATATATCCATATGAACTAAGTTCCGTCAGGTACGAACAGTTATTCCATGGGTCGATTGTCCGACAACTGCAGATACGGTTCTAAAAATTTAAGAGTCGCGTGCTACTTCGTCCTGGGGTGCATTGTAGGTTCGCTGGACAATTATGTCCAAGACTTGTATCAGGACGGTAGAATGTTTGTTCGACGGGATTAAGTATTAACTCAATTTCCTAGAAGGATTATTAACTGATTTAGTTTCTCACATACAAAAAATTTAGAGAAGTTTGGAGCTTATTTATTTTTAATATTTTTATATAGTTTAACTGGTATTTTGGAGGTATAATCAGGAGGCTATCATATGACTTCTCCTTTGGTTAATCAGTTATAACTAAGAAGTTCAAGCTCTCATCATGCGATAATCTTTTAATGTTGTTGCGGCTAAGAAGTGAATATGTTGTTTAATTGTTTGAATAAAGTTTTTTTTTCTCTGTCGAAAAACACAAGGTCCACTTTTTATGCTAATTTTGGGCATAATTTATCAACGTAGCCTGACTTTGTGAACATTTGTTGAAAATTGGGAGAGCTTATTGAAATATGAATTCCATGCTTTTCAATTATTCTTGTAAAAATTAAATATTCATTTAGCCATTTCAATTGTTGCTTCCATAGTTTTTTAAATATTGTACAAAATTTAATTTCTTTCATTTGGTGAGATTTGACCTATAGTCACGATTTAAAAACAGGCTAGTAGAGAAAGAGGCGAGAAAGAAGAGCAGAGAAAGAGAAAACTTATCCAAGTTTGTGTTTGAGGACTATAGTTGACTTTTATGTTTTTCATTTTTGCTTATATTCTAATAATTAGTCATATATAATTTGAGGATTATTTTAAGCATTTTTTTAGATGAAAGCATATCATTACAAAATACTAAAATCATTTTCTTGTACCTCATAGCTTAGATTTTTAGGCATAAAAATGGGTTTAATTATTGATATAATTAGGTTGAACTTCGATCTCTTGTTCGATTATGTTCTAATTGGTGATTGTTAAAGTCTACAATTTGAGTTAGATCAATTGTTTAATATAATTAGACTCATGTGTTTTGGTTAGTTTTGTATCATATATTAATTATGTTTGAATCTCACTTGAGCCTCATAATATCTGAAACTTAAATAAAACTATTATCTAATAAAAAGCTAAAGCATATTTTATTTCGAACATACAATCATGGTGCCCCAAAAATAAAGCTAGTGAAAAATAATCACTTCAGACATCATTAGCTCGTCTTCTTTGGAAAAATATAAAAAGTAGAATAGCTCATTCATGATGTTAATTCACATATAGGAACCACAAACAAAGCTCCACTCTTCTTTCAAGGCTTCAAATAACTCAAAGATAGACAAACCAACCATTTAAAACAAGAGCTAAACTTGCTCTTCCATTTAAAATATAAAAACATGAAAAAGCAGTCCTCATACAGAATCAGAAAATATTTAAATGAAAAGCAAATAGAAACATATGAAGTCAAAGTTAGTCAAACTTGTTATATCGTCATAACAACATGGTCTAAACATGTCATCTGACTTGTTCGCCTCTTTGTTAGATTATGATCATGCTAACAAGTGTGTAGAGCCTGAGCGCTTTTATTAGAAAGAGGGACCATTTTTTAGTAATGATTTTTATTATGAGGTTGCCATTTTAACCTAATGCAAAAATATTTTAATTTTACATTCAAGCAAACCAAATATTTCTAACTATTGGCATTGTTTATCGATTTCTTGTCTCTGGATGGATCTTCCTCGGCTTAACTTTTCTTATTCTCAATATTTTAAAATTATGAGGCGTTAGAAGTCATATAAATGATGCAATAATTTTTCTTATTTAGCTCTTGTAACCGAGAGGAAGTTAGATGATAGTTTATGTTTTTTTTTTTCATGGCTTAGTTTTCCTATTTTATGTTTGGCTGCTTTTTTTTTTCATCAAGGAAATTTGATAATTTAAAAAGCTTAAAATATTATTTAACTCAATATTAACAGTTAAATATTTGAGATATTAATTCCGCTGAATAGTTTGAAATGTAAATAATTCCTAGGCATATTTGGTTCCTATGCTATGTTTTGCTTTAGGATGCAATGAGGTATTTTTCAGATCAAATGCAGCACACAGCTTAAGAAGCTCATGAATGCTTATAGTTCTTTCGAATAAACTCGATTAGATTGTGGTAATTAGTTGGTTGGGCCCAATTGAGTAATTGTGACCTCGATTTTGCTCGAGCACTTTCGTTCGACTTGATTGACCTTGTCGAGCCCAATTCGAGCTCGATTGATTCGAATCGATTTCAATTTGAATTTGATTTGATCAAATTGATCGGACCTAACCCATTTTAAATCAAGACAATTTAAGCCAAATTTGCATCCAAACCCAACTCAAATCAGCCTAAATTAATCCTAAATAAATTCCAATCTATTTTATTTAATTTGAATTATTTCCTAAAATCCGGTAATGGCATCGAACGGCTCTGATTCCCTAAAATGCGAGGTCGACCAGTTTTCCGCAGTATTCAGTCGCGTCAGGCCCGATTCGCTCGCGAGCTCTCTCTTGATTTTTCGCACACGCCCCGTCTCCCACGACCTCATCCGTTCTCCCTTCTTCCTCTCGGCCGAATCGGTCCCAAGGAGGAGACCGAAAATCTCCTCTCTTTCTTCAGTCTCTCCATTCCGGACTCCAGGACCGATTTCCAGACGCCTGGATCGGCTCCTCTTCCTTGCAAGGTGAGTATTTTCTTCCCCTTCTCCTCATCTCCATGCTTCCATTTCTTCTTCTCAACCTTTTTTTTTTTTTCTTCTCTCTTCCTGGCTTTCTTCTTGCATTTCCTTGAATTCTCATCCAGATCTC